>NC_048226.1:76021496-76098631 GCF_002007445.2 Ailuropoda melanoleuca
AATGGGATGGATTCCCTAATTTCTCTTTCTTCAGTCTCATTTTTCATGTATAGAAATGCAACTGATTTCTGGGCACTGATTTTGTATCTCGCCACATTACTGAATTGTTCTATAATTTCTAATAGTTTGGGAGTGGATTCTTTTGGGTTTTCCATATAGAGTNCTGTTGTATAATTTCTAATAGTTTGGGAGTGGATTCTTTTGGGTTTTCCATATAGAGTATCATGTCATCTGCGAAGAGAGACATTTTGCCTTCTTCTTTGCCGAATTTGGATACCTTTGATCCCTTTTTGTCGTCTGATTGCTGTTGCAAAGACTTCTAGTACTATGTTGAATATTAGTGGCGAGAGTGGGCATCCTTGTCGTGTTCCTGATCTTAAGGGAAAGGCTTCCAGCTTTTCCCCATTGAGAATAATATTTGCAGTAGGCTTTTCATAGATGGCTTTTATGACATTGAGAAATGTACCCTCTATTCCTACACTCTGAAGGGTTTTAATCAGGGAAGGATGCTGACATTAATACAATTTTCAAATTGAAGTATTTAAATGATTTTTTGAAAATGGTGATACATTTACCTCTTGAGAGAAAGTCAATATTTGACTTTGTATAGGCACCATAAATTCTCTTTTCCTTATCCTTTTATTCCACTGTTCATAACCCATGTTAATATATCCAGAAATGTGTTTCTTTAGAATGTGATACTTTATTTTGTTGTGTATCAGAAATGATAATTTAAAATGTATCTTTAGTGCCATAGGAGTAGTATTATTAATTTAATATCAACGATTTGAAACAAATAAAAATACATTCAATTTGGAATCATTTGGCTTTTAAACTTTGCTACTTTGTGCTTAATTTCAATCATGACTTTCTCCATTCACCCTCCTCCTTCCCCCCAAAAAGACTAGGATTAGAACCACAGATTGTACTAAAAGCTATTGAGGAATAGTGTTTCATCTTAATGTTTGGTGCCATGCCCAGTATGTGGCAAGACTTTACAGATCATGAAAGTCAACATTATCATTAATGTCTTAACACCAATAATTTGAAGGAAGAACAACCCTTAATTTAAAAATAAAAGTGAATCAGCACTAAAGATGTTGCTGCCACCAGGAGTCTTATTCATCAGAATACTTTTAACATAATATTTTAAAACTATAAATTATGGAAAATTGTCTTCACAAGAAACGATAAAAGAAAGAAAAAAGGAAAGAACATTTATGAAGTCATTATAGGGTGAACATGGGTAAAGTTTGAATATTTCCCCACTTGAGGAATTGCTATGGCTTTAATAAAAAGGACATTCTTTCATACCTATTATGGACAAAATTGAAATTTTTTTCTGGTGACTGTATTAATCACCATAAAAGTAATTTACTCAGTTTCCATTGCATTTAGTGCTCTCCTAGGTATCTATTGAGAAGTATGTGGGGTTTTATTTTTATAGGAAAAAAAATATATATATTCATTCTGTCAAGGGAGATTATACCTTTTCTAATGCAGTGATATAAGCATCCATTGTTTAATGTAAAATACTGCATTAAATAGATTTCTACTGACTCTAGATAACTGTATGTCAAGGATGAAGCATTAATCTAAGTAGTGGAATCACATGCAACCATCTGATTTCACCAAGTCTTCTTTCTAATTTCCACGACTTTGACTGACACCATTAATCACTTCCTCCCATCTGGAAGCCTGAAGATCTCATGATTTTTATTACAATAACCTTCCCATTTCTCTTTTTATGCCCTTTCAGATTGTGCCTCTTTCTCTTGTGCTTTAAATGTGGCTCCCTCCTAGGGATACTCTTTGATGTTTTATTTTTTTCTGCAATTTCTTCTCAATAATTGTTCCCATGTGAATTCCATAGCTTTAAGCTGTAGTGAACTACACAGGAAGCATTTTAGAGATTCTGAATTTATTCCTTTATCAAAAATCATAAAGAATTTCTATGTATTCATCATAGGTGCTGGGGAAGTAAAGATGAAAAAGATACAATTCCTGCTTATTACTATCTCAGAGCCTAGAGAGAAAGACAGACATGGAAACAAACACTCTCCTACAGTGTTTCTTAAGGACTACGTTAGGAGAACAAAAAATGCCATAGTGGACCAGAGAAGAGAGTGACCAATTCCACACTTTGGGGAAAGGCAGCTGAATCAGAAATGCACAAGCAACTAGCATCCCATCAAGGCAAGCATTTCCAACAACCTGTTGGCTACTGGTACCCGGGAGTTCCAAACAAATGCGTATTTTACTTCATACTCACTTTCCTCAGTCTTCTTGACGTGCCAGGCTGAGCCAAGAACCATGAAAGGTATAAAGTTCAAAAATTACAATGACTTGCAGAAGATCCTAGTCCTGAAATTTTTCTAACTCAGCACCTGCTCTTCTCACAATCAGGAGAACCTCGAGTAACTCAGAAAACACGTGATAAGGAAGCTCCTATGATGAATGTGTTTGTTACGGTGTGTGTGTGAGCGTGTGCATGTGCACACGCAGTAGGTGGGGAGGATTGGTGTTTTAGCAAGTGTGGACAGATGGTGAGCTTGCCTGGTACTTAAATAGGAAATTTGGATATTGGGATAGGTTGTGAGCTTCCAAGTGAGAAAGAAAATTGAAGCAAAAGATCTGGGCTGCTAAATGCTCTAGGGGATTCCCTAGGAGCTTAAGAAATTTCTCCCTTAGGGCATTTCTCTCTGATTTCCCCTCACCTTCTGTTTTTCTGTTTTGCCTTTTTACTCTTTAATTAACCTCTTCTTTAATTTTCATATTGTTTTGGTTGTGTTAAATGTTAGTCTCCTTCATTTAAAAATATTATTTTGATGGTTCTTAATATATTTTTAATTTTTTTTCAAAAAGTTAATGATTATTACTCATTTTAATCAATGATTTTTAATTGGTTCTTTTCAGATCTATTTCTTATGGTCATTCCTAACTGCATATTTCATAACTTCTTTTTGCATTTTATAAGTGTTATTCCTTGATTTTCTCTTGTTAATCCTAGGACAAAACTTCTTTTCCCTTATTCTTCCATTATTTTTTTTTGATCTGGATTGAATTCTTCTGTATATCTAGGTAATTTGTAGACACACACACGTTAATGATAGCACCACAAATCAATGAGAAATATATGTATTACAAATAAACTGCCTAACTCTCTATAAAAAATTCATTCACACAAGAGGAATCTCTATTTGGGTTAAATCTAATTGTGAAAGGTAAAACAATAAGAGTTAATAGAAAAAAAGTAGTCTCCTGTATAATAAAGAAAAACTCCTTAAATTTTCAAAGCATAAACTAGAAGGCAAAGAAATTGATGACTTACATCCAAATAAAATATTTGTTAACTAACTGGAATTTAAATAAAAACTAAAAAAAAGGACACCATAAACAAAGTTAATAAATGACACAATGGGAGAAGAGATTTGCAATGCTTAAACCTACCAAGATTTTATTTCTTAGTCATTTAAAATATACTGTCTTTATTTTTTTTTATTTTTTTAAAGATTTTATTTATTTATTTGACAGAGAGAGATAGCCAGCGAGAGAGGGAACACAAGCAAGGGGAGTGAGAGAGGAAGAATCAGGCTCCAGCAGTGCAGGGAACCCGATGTGGGGCTCCATCCCAGGACCCTGGGATCACGCCCTGAGCCAAAGGCAGATGCTTAATGACTGAGCCACCCAGGCGACCCTAAAATATATTGTCTTAAAAAAAATCCCTTTATCTTATCAAGTCTTTTAAAAATGAATTTTCTTTTTCTTATATATGTGTATATTGTTTTTTAAAATAAAGATTTANCGCCCCTAAAATATATTGTCTTAAAAAAAATCCCTTTATCAAGTCTTTTAAAAATGAATTTTCTTTTTCTTATATATGTGTATATTGTTTTTTAAAATAAAGATTTATTTATTTATTTTAAAGAGAGCACGTGAGCAGGGGGAAAGGCAGAGGGAAAGGGAGAGAAGCAGACTCCCCACTGAGCACAGAGCCCAAGGAGGGACTGGATCCCAGAAACCTGAGATCATGACCTGAGCCAAAACCAAGAGTCGGCCTTTCAACTGACTGAACCACTCAGGAGCCCTGTACATATTGTTTTCATAATTTTAAAAATGATTAGTGTCAGGTAGGGGGAGTGTGTGCAGAATGTATAATAACCATGGAGAAAGTAAACATTGTGTTTCTCAAGGTGTAGCTCAAAAATTATCTGCATTGGAACTTGGTTAATTGGTTTAAAATACAGATTCCCAGTCTCATACCAGCCCTATTTAAACTCACTCTGGCTTTGGTGATTTCTTTTCCACACTGTAAGAGGTGGAAATAGTTATTTCTTCTAGCTATCTCGGTAGTGAAAAAGTAGGATTTATTTCTTCCCAGCAGTCCCCACAGAGACCCATAATTCCTCTATCAGGTTGATGCTACAATTTGTTCTCCAGAAATCCTTATCACCTTTTGGCTACTGGCACTTATATACATGGTAATTTCATTGAAATTTTCTCTGTATGGGAGGTACAAAAGATTTAATGAAATTATTTTTCCTTTGGATAGGTTGGTTTAATTTTTATATGAGTAGCTCTATGTTTTAAAATCCATACTCTGAAGAAACTGCTTCTTTTCTCACAATATGCCCTGCCATAAATGGTATTGCTGGTGGAAGGATAAGCAGAAAAGTGGGTAAAGTAAGGAAGAAAAAAATAGGAATTTGGGGGAATAAAGATGGTCATTTTCCCTAAATGATGTTTCAGATATTAGAGGTTCTAACTTTCCACGTCTCAAGGATAGACACCTCTTATTTATGCTCAAATCTGCAGGTTTGACAAGAGTCTTAGAATTCAAGAAAAGAGCATTTTGTATATTGCCAAAATGCTGCTACCATTCTTGGTAGCTACTCTAATGATCACAAGTGAGGGTAATCATTTTAAATGATTAGTATAGTTTAGAGGTAGTCAAACTTTTTCTGTAAAGGGCTGAAGATAGATATTTTAGATTTTGTGTGCTGTATGCTCTCTGTCACAATTGCTTTACCTTTGTAGTGTGAAAGCAGCCATAGATACACTAACAGTGGGTGTGGCTGTGTTTCAATAAAACTTTATTTACAAGAACAGTTTGTAGATTTGGCTTACAGTCAGTATTTTCCAGACCTCTAGCTCAGATATGAAACACACCATCTCATATTTAGTTGTGGTGTATAATTCAGGATTGGTTATTGACCCTAAAGATCAAGTCAGGAGCTCAGTAGAGGGATTTGTATTGGTAGCAGAAAAATAGATATCTTGATATGGAGACTTATCAACACAAAGTCAGAGTTTATTAAATCTGAATGTATTTACAATGACAAATTAATGCCCTTTAAAAAGATAAACTAGTGGGTTTCCATTTCCGTGGAGATTTTATGTAACATAATGGCCTTTCACTATGCCATTTTAAGTAATTACCATTAGCACTGAGGCTAGTAATTCAATATAATTAAGGAATGTAAAGGTCAGCTAGCATTGCACTGTATCCATCACTAAAATTTCCCTATATTTTCCCACGTTTTATAATTGAGTTTTCTTGTCAGACTTTTCAATATTATTTTGAGATTTGGCTATTCCTACCAAAATGAAATGAGATTATTAACAAGAAATAGTCAACATTCATTCACATTAAAAATTCCAGTTAGCATATTTTTCCTGTTATGTCGATCCAAAGAGGTTTTCGTTCATCTCCAATGTACCTTTACTCAGTGTGGGTGAATAGAAGGGATATCACTTATTGATCTCAGTCAGATTCAATGAGCTGCCGTTATTTGTTAGCTTATGTTCTTCTGCCACTTTTCTTCTTCTCTTGCCCAGTGACTCAGTGGCATTGCTTGTACATTTATCATGTCCTTCTTGTTTGGACATCTTTTGAAAGTCAGGCATTTTGAGCTTGCAACCCTTACTTGCACATGGCAATCTCCATATATATAAGGTTACCCTTAAAACATAATCAATCACTTCCCAATTCCTTAGCAAGTGAAATAGAACAGGAAATCATATCCCTCATATAAAATATGGCATCAAAAAAGTGAACAGGTTAAAAAATTACTTAATAGGAAAAGTACTTTAAAAATTGCTAAGAGTATAGTCTTATTATAGATTCCCAAATTTAGAAGTTTTTTCTAGAGCTCTCAGTTTATCTCTGAGAAGTTGTAAGCATCCCAGAAAAATGGGTACTAATTTTATGGAATTTCTTGAGAGGCAGGTGCCACAGTCTTTCTGGATTTCATCATGTTACTACTCTTTGAGCAGTGGTGGACAGTGTGTCACTGTATGCTGACAATAAAATGGGCAATATTTTCCCCATGGCTGTTCTAGCACCTACAGGTCACATGACAGCAAAAGCTTACCTCCCTTACTTCACAGTCTTTGTAAAATTTTCATAATCATTTTACAATCCCTATTTCTCTTTCATTCTGTTTTATTCCTTCTCCATTTTCATTACTGTAGTTGAATCGCTCATTGTTATCTCTTATTGGAGTTATCTGCTGACTGGCTTTTATAATATCAGCCTTGACTTCTGTAATTCTTCTTTTACACTATTATTAAAATGAATTTTCTTGCTTGCAGATATGATTAGTTCACTTTCCTGATCAAAATTCTTCAAGGACTCCAAATTGTTTCGAGGAAGAAAATTTGGAATCCTAAACATGCTTATCTTAGTCTAGGCTTGTTGGAACACAGCACCTAAGACAAAGACTTTCATGTATTTTGTTAAGTTGGGAAGAGATCCAGGGAGTATGAACCTTCCCTGAGCAGATATGGCCTGTGTTATTTCTGGGCAGAACCTTTTAACAGTTAGTGTTTCTGCCATGTTCCCTTCTGCCCACCACAGAAACTGGTGAAATATCACATCACAGCCTGATGGAACAGAGCCTTCACTGGCCACTGGGTTTTTGAAGTTGTCACTGCTGCATATCTAGCTAATGAATGTCCTTACTGATACAGTGCCATGAAAAACATAAGCTTTATCTTTTGTGTTTTTCCATCTTCTGTTTTTACCCCATGCTTGTTATCTCATATTCTCAGATGGCTGCTACAACTCCAGGAATCATTTCAGGAGAAACAATAAGGAGGGGTGGTACCAGGTACATTATTCCTTTTTACCCAGAATGCAAAAAAAAAAAAAAAATGAGAACCTTTTCAGAAGAGTTCCTTTACGCCTCCTTGACCAAGACTGAGTTAAGTGGCCTCCACTAGTTTTAAGGAAAGTTGTGGAAGGGGACACAATGTCACCCCAACAGAAATTGGGAAGAAGGAAGAATTGAGAGCAGGCAATTGACAGCGTATGCTACAAGCAAGGGTACAATTACCATGGGAAAAGTTCCTTTTCCAGATTAGGAAGAAAACACTCAATACCAAAACTAGGCCAAACTCCATTGGCATAAACTCAAAATCTTCATTTCAAGTCAATAATAAACTACAGAAAACTACCTTTGGAGTAATTCTTTGCACCACTTTGTATGCCAACCCATAAATTTTTTGAGCTAACCCCCATTTCCCAGATTGTTATTACACAGTTATAAGGGGCTTTAGTAAAAACAAACCAAAAACCTGGCTGAGGTAAGATGTATCTGAAATGTCACTTTTCTCCATATACAAGGCACTTCATTTTGCTATGAAGGAGAGTTAGACTCATCTCCTCATGGTATCCTTCCACAAAAAAGGTATTAGAGGGACTTACATATTTTTTGAAGACTGAAGTAATTATGATTTCAGTTACTGTACAAACTCCATTGATCTTTCAGAGATTTAAAATCAGCTGGTGATATGTTCCAGTACCCTAATAAATATTAGGGTTGCTGAGCTTTATATCCACATTACTATACTTTCACTTTCATATTTTCCATTTTGGGGAAATCACATGTACTGCTCTTATCCTCCTCCTTCTTTTTAAAATAAATGTCTTTAAAATGGCATGCTCTTTTTTAGAAGAGTTCCACTTTTAGTTTGGACTTCTTGATGTACATTATACAAAATCAGTGCTGCTTTTTATATTTTAAAATCCTCCGTTGATGGTATAAAGTGTTTAGCATATGTATGGGGGTGGTGGCTGAGAAGATAGGCATTTCAGCAACAGTTTTTCCTAAACTTGAGGGCTGTCCTCTGATTTGGTTTGAAAATCTAATCACTAGTCATTTTTTGAGTTCCTTGAAGATCTTAAATAATATGGAAATGTACAAAGCCTGCTAATGTTTATAGCTCTGTGTTTCCTTAGGGGTTAACTGCTAATGCAAATTCTTTCCCCTGATTCCAATATATGAAAGGTTGTGCTGAAGGTGCTGTTTCCTTGCCTTGCTTGGTCATCAAGGTTATGATTTTGGAAGACATTTTTATGATTCACTTTGAAGTTTCTTCACTTCAACAAAACATCCAGTAGAAGCTTTAGCATCCTGAACATCAGGCATTCTTTTCAGCTTCTCTGGTCTACTGGTTTATCACAGGACCGGAGGGTATTGGTTACTTAGAGAATGTGACCAGAGATTGGATCTCCTAGGATTCACTTTGAAACCTATGAAGTCTATGACCAGATCTCATTCCTATGAATGTATGAAACTCTTGGGAGAGCCATATGAGATTCTTAAAAGAAATTTGGCGTAAAATATTCTTGTACTAATTCCATTACAATGGACATTAAAAGTAATAGGATATCGTTTAAAATATTTAAGACTTGAAGACTCATCGAGTTGCTTAATGCTATGAGCAAGATAAAATTTAACTATTAAAATACTAGAAGAAAAAGAAAAGATTATAGATTTTGTGACACTACTTCACTTGTTCACTTGCTTAGTGTGTAGTAAAAGATTCACCTTGCCCAAAGAATGGTTAAGACCTTGACTAGCTTCTGAGAGATGGCTTTGAAGTCCTTGGAATGTTCCACCTGATAAATGTACATTTGCTTGCCAAAGGGTATTGGGCCATGCCAGATGCTCTATGCCAGCAATGTGATTTATGGTGGGGGCCGTAGGCCACACACTATCTGCTTGAGGGTCTAGAGACTAAGATCACCCATGTCTGTGTGTCAGCCCCCAACAAAATCTTAGACAACAAAGTTTAGGTGAATTTCCCTGTTTGGCAGTACTTCCTGTGAGTTCCCACACCTTATTGCTGGGAAGAATACTGTCTGCAAGACTCAGGAGAAGATGACTGGAAGCTCTGTCCCTGGTCTGTCCTGAGCCCTGCTCTGTGTGTTTCTTCCCTTTGTTGGTTTTTAGCTGTTATCATTTCACTGAAATAAACTGTAACTGTGAATATAATGACTTTCTGAGTCATGTGAGTCCTCCTAGCAAAGTAATAGACTGTGAACGTGATCTTGGGGACCTCCTAAATTATGCTCAGACTGGTATCCTTTGCTATAAGAAATTTGCTCTAGGTCTAAAAACATATGCAAACAATCCCTGTCCTTCTTCCCCCAGCCCCTGTCCACAATGAAGTCTTCTTTGGTGGGAATAGAAACACTGCACTTGGATGACTTGAATGGTTGTGGCACCTATTTTGCTGTACCCCTTCAAGGGGAGGTGGTGGCTGGTTTCTGATGCGAGTGCTTCTTTCCTCTGTTTCTAGTGAATGTGACCCTCACACATTCTGTCCTTCATTGTTGCTTCTGTGGTCAACTCTAGGCTGAATTTGGAAGGAGATTAAGAATGTTTCTATCTAGCGATTCTCCTTCTAACCCAACATCTCATTGCTTCACCTTCTGATTTCCTAAACTATTGAGCTATAGTGTCAAATTACCCTCAGCTAAACCCTGCTGGCATTAGCTAAAAATGGCTTAGGACACTTCTTTTGGGAGCCTTTTCTTTATGATTAGGGCTATAGAACATTGGCTTTCTGAAGAAGAAATAGTAGAGGAAGTATTTAGAGAAATATTTTTTTTTTCAATGCTTGTTTACAGTGACCGCACTGGGTTAAGAGGAGGTAAGGAAGATGTCCTCTCTGATATAACTCATTATTTCTCCTGAAAGGAGGAGTAGTTGAATTGGGAGTAGCCTCTCTTCATTTGGCCACCTTCCAATGGTTCTCTTTCAGGCTGTACTGTTATAATAGCTTTCTCTCCACCTAGGGGAGAGCACTGAAGCACTTTATATGTCTTTATATAAGTAGAAATTCTGGAACCTCTAGTTATCCCACCAGAGAACCCCTCCCTAAGTTTCTTGCACCAGTCTTTGCTTCTTGCCAGGTGTCAACCTCTTTATCTAGCTATTTGGAATTACCTTTTATTGTTAATAGACATAGTCATAGACAACTTTTTTTTTTCAACTGTGGATTCTGTCTTGACTTCATGTAGCCCTCTACAGCTCTCCTTATACTTGTCTCATTACATATTTTCCCCTGCATGGCAAATGAACCGTGTCTACTGTGTTTATCCTTGTGTTCCCAGCACCTAGCCTAGTTCCTGACATAAAGTAGCTTGATCATCCTTTCTTGAGTTAATGAATGGATGACAGGTCAGCCCACTCTACTTCCATGCTCCGAACTGCCTCCAGGAACATCACTTTAGGTCAAAGACTTGGCACTTTCAGTTTCCTGATCTGATCATTTTGATAATTTAAGGGATATGATAAAAGGGCTTTTCTTTTAGCTTGGTGAAAACATCAATGAAAGTTTTTTTTTTTTTTTTGGAACAAGAAGATGACAAATCATCAACAAATCCTGGAACATATTTATTTAAAAATCAATACTTAGTAAGCAGATCAGAGGTAGAACAATTGCTACATATGATATAAAATAAAAATTGGGTCACTAGAGACAGAGAGGGGAAACAGAGAGCCTTCTTACAAGTTGTCATTTTTCAATTAAAGATTACATTCTATTTTGGTAGCATCTCTGCTGAGAGCATTCCCACAGTTTTTAATAGTTCAGTCTCAGCTGTCAGGAACATTTGTGTTAATTTCTCCTGTTCAGCACACACAGGAATTGCTGTGCCTGTTGTTTGCAGATACCAGAGTTGGCTTCCTAATAATGTGACTGAAAATGTCCATCAAATATAGCTGTAAAAATTCCCTTCTGTTTCCTGAAAACCTGGGGATGTTATAAGATTCATCTGCTGGAAAGACAAATCATATAAAAACTAAATGTAACAACAGATCTATTTAGAGGTTCTATTTTTTTTTTTCTAAATTAGCAGACTGGCAAAAATGAAGGGAAGATATCATGTGATGATCTTGTTAGGATGCATTATTATTAGTTTCGTGGACGGGGGACTTTTATGTTATTCTGATAACAGCTGCACATGGACGATAGGTATGGCAAGAATTAGACAAAGATTACTCCTGAATCGTTAAGTGACTTTGAGTACTTCCTATTGTCAATAATCTTTTGAATCTTCTCCATGGGGAGATTGCTGCCATAACAAATCACTACAAATTTAGATGTAAATGGGTATTCAAACCATACCCGTTTGTTACCTCCCTGTCCTGCAGGTCAGAAGTCCAGGTGCAGCATGGCTCAGCTGGTTCTCTGATCTGGGTTTCATAAGACCCAAATTAATGTGTTGGGAAGATGTGTTCTTTTCTGGAGGCCCTAGGGATGAATCTGCTTCCAAATTCACTGGTATTGTTGGAAGTGTTTAGTTTCATGGGGTTATAGGACTGAGGTCCCATTTTCTTGGGGGCTATTGCCTGGTAAGTTCTCAGCTTTTAGAGGCCACCTGCATGCCTTGGTTTGCAGTCCCCCTTTGTCCATCTTTAATGACAGTAGTGGAGGGTTGAGTCCTTTTTATGCTTCCGCTCTTCCTGACCTTCGCTTGTTCTCCTCTTTTGCTCTCCCTTCCTCTTCTACTGATCTCTCTTCTGATTCCAGCAAGAGAAATTTCTCTGCTTTAAAGGGCTCATGTGACGCTATGGGGCCCACTTGGATAATATAGGATAATCTCCTTATCTTCAGGTCCATAACCTATTTCTACCTACAACACACCTTTACAGCAGGAACTAGGTTAATGTTTGATTGAATAACCAGATGTCAGGAATCTTGGGATGGGAAGACATCCTTATAATTCTGCCTAACACAGGCATGGCAAGTAGAAACCAATGTGGCTGGATGGTGGATGCAGGTTTCCTGCTGAGGAACGTGGACTACTGCATAAGTTAACTCCCATAACCTGAGGTCATGCTAGAAAGCAGGCACTTATGTACGTGTGATCTAATCCTCAAAACAATCCTCAAAATGGCTGGATTATCACTTTAGTGATGAGAAACACAGTTTCAAAGATAAAGGCATTAGGTAACTTTCCTACAGTTATACAATTTTCAAGCTGACCCTTTCAGCCCAGATCTGATTGACTTGATCTGGTTGACTTGTAGATTAAAGGAAACAATGTGTACATAGCATCTAGCAGAGTGTTTGACCTGTATTTTAGAATAGCTGAGTGGCAATTGATGGGTTCTTTAAAATTTTCATTTCTTTTATTCCCACTATTTGCCCCCTCCTCCCACCCTCATCTCACTAATGGCTCACTACCCTCATTCCTGTAAAAATAAAGAAAGTGCTGTCCTAACCTACAGAACGAAAAGAAAGAGCTAGGAAATTCCAGATATTAAGAACCTACTGTATGCCAAGTATAATGCTAGGTATTTTTCATTCTTTTCTCATTTATGTGCATTGCATTTGAGGATGACTGTAAGATAATGAAAGTGATATTTTAAGAAGATGGAATAGTGTGTAGAGAAGGAAAGTATATATATTTAATGCCACAGCAGGCAGTAGAAGCAGTGATGACAGCAATAGTGGCACCTTCCATGGCCCTAGGAGAGAAGTGGGGCTTCTCTTGGGAGCAGCGTGGGCTCACCATCAGTCCCTGGACCCCAGACTCTATCCCTGTGTTAATGGCATGAATAGTAACTCTCTGTCTTCAGCAACAGGACAGAAACTGCTGGCGCTCAGGCAGTAAACTGTCAGCAAATTATTGCCAAATAAAAGCATACACATGGACACTGCAATAAAGTCTATCAGGGTCATTAGAATTCTTCAAGAGTTTAGAATTTCTGGTTTAAAAAAGTGCCACTGTAAGGCAGATATTCACAAGCTTACAAATAGATATTAAATTTAAAGATTGCTGCATTCGATTGGAAAGAACATCATTTTTATATGAAGCCAACTATTTGGGGAAGACAACTTGAATATTATTTTTGTCCTTGTTACTGAAGATACATCAATAGATGCGGAAATAGTGTTTTGAATTCTGTACAAATCATGAAACCACTTGTTTTCTTAAATGCCCTCCACAAGCTGCAAAAGAATGCCAGAGGAGACATGAAAATGGTGTTGTGTACATTCACATTTAAAATTAAATTCAGACTTACACGAAAGAGAAGAGTTAAATAACTTTAGAAAAAAAATTCCTAAAAAAAAGACTCTTGAGTCAGATAACTAATTTCCAATACTAGCTGTACTATTTGTTAGCTTTATGACTTTGGGCAAGCTACTAAATTCTCTAAAAATGGGGAGAAACATATCTACCTCATGGGTTTGAAGACCAAAAGATCATTAGACTCTTGAGAAACATTCATTCTCTCCTCACCATTTCCATTCTTGTTTTAAGAAAGTAATTTAATTGTCCTGTTTATAATTTTTTAACAAAATATTTGTCTTCTTAGTAAATATCTTTGGCAAAAAAAATAGAGTCAAAGAATGAATCATTAGTTTTATAATTTATATTCCTGTTTCTCTAACTGAAAATAATGCTGGATTTATGATATTAATTCTCATATGTATTGGGATAATTTCAGGACTTTGTTTTTTATTTGTTTCATGGATATGTTTGTCTTGAAAACCTTTTGGTTTTCATGATATGTCTCTATGCCTGATAATGCTAATACTATTCAATATCCTTCTTTTTCAGATTTTTAGTAGCTATTCTTGCTTGTTTATTTTGTATATATGAAGTTTCATAATTATCTTGTTTCAAAAGTTCTGTCATTTTTATTGAAATTTGGTTAAATTTATAACCCATTTTATAGACAGTTAACATCTTTATAATGTTAAGTGTTCTTATCCAACAAAACAGCATGTCTTTGATCATGGCTTCTTTTGTGTGTGTTAGCAACTTAGAAGGTTTACCATATAGGTCTTGGAAATTTTTGGTCACCTTTATTCTAGGAATTTAATCTTTTGGGTTGCTGTTATAAATTGTATCTTTGCTCTCATCACACATTTTATTGGTTGCCTTTTGAATTTATGAAAGTTTAGTTTTAGTCTAGTACCTTATGATCCTAGGAAAGCATGAATTGCTAAAGAACAATAATGGTCTTATAACAAAACAGCTGTCAAGAAATAATCCTCTATCATGTATTCAGAATTGTCATTTTTATGACACTGGAATGAATTCCCCAAAGAAAATTTACACTGTAATCCCTTGTACTAGCCACGCTTGCTCTGAGCATATTCCTCAGCTGACCCAGGTGATGGGTTCTTGGCATGCTCCGTCACTTGCTGTCAAGCTAACATGAACACGTATTTTCTGGTCTTATTTTTTTTCCTGACACTGGAGTCAGATGGAAGAAAAAAAATCACTGCATGACTAATTCACACTTAGGATAGAATGTTTATTTTATGCTGCTCAAGCAGATTCACCTCTTAAATATCATTCTGTCCTCACCCATGAAATTATTAGATGTTAAAAATAGATCTTAGAGAATACCATGAACCCAATAAAATCAAATAGTTCAGTTTAGATTTTGATCAAGTTTCACTTGATAGATTATTTTTCCGAGCTAACTTACTAAAAAAGAGTCAACTATTTATGGTTGCAAGCTGCCAAAAAGGCCTAGGTGAAGCCTTCGAGAAATGTTATTGAGTCAAAACAAAGGGAGCAACCAGCAAAATATGGGCCATTTTGCTCATTCTCCTCTTTCATATGACTGTGCTTGGAATGTGATTAGTTGCTGTTCAATATACGTACGGTCCCCTTGGTCTAGAGTAGATATGGATGTGAACACACACCCAGCAATTGGCCATGAAGGCCTGAGTCAACCCAATACTTTGGCCAAATGCAAAGCTCTTGCTTAACACGGATGCAGTGGACTGACTGTTTGTGTCCTCCCCAAGATCCTATGTTGAAACCTATTTCCCCAATGTGTTGGTATTAGGAGATGAAGTCTGTGGGAGATGATTTGGTCATGATGGTGGAACCCTCATGAGTGGGATGAGTACTCTTACAAAGGAGATCCCACAAAGCTCCCTAGCCCCTTCCATCATGTGAAAAGATGGCTTTGTAGGAATCAGATTCTCATCAGACACTAAACAGGCCAGTGCCATGATCTTGGACTTCCCAGGTTCCAGAACTCTGAGGAATACGTGGTATTTGTTGTGTGTAAGCCACCCAGTCTGTGGTATTTTGTTACAGCAACCCAAGCGGACTAAGGCAACAGACTTATAAAATTAAGTTTTTGCCTTTTTCTTTTTTTTCTTTCCATGGGAGTTTATGGAGAAGGTTAGGCAAAATAAGGAAGATTTTGCAAAGAACATAATAATAAGAATACAAACATCACTCATTGAGAATTTGCTATGTCTTATGGAAGTTTCATTATGAATCATCTCTAAAGTCTTTATCAATTAGAATATATTTGGTGATTATAGAAAAATTATACAGAAAATAAAATCAGAATAGTGGATATTAATGTTTATGCAAAAATTAGACACAGAATATAATGATTTCTACATACATTTTGCTCAGCTGTTGTGGACTGGTTAAAGCCTTTATTACAATAGTTTAGATGAGAGCTTAAGGATACTTAGTCTAATTGAGCTAAATTGAAGCAGAGAAGAGAGATCTGGTGCAGAATTAGAACTACTAGTTTTTACTTTTGTTTTATTTTAACCAATAAATATTTTTTTCCAACCTTTAATGTAGAGTTTGACTCTTTTGCCAAATTTGCTTTCTCTGTAAATATTAATGAAACTGTTAGCATTTAAAGTATTATACTGGTTATTATTTGACTGATAAACAATATCAATTTCATTATCTTAAAAAGTATGCATGTGGATAGTTTTATTAAAGTAAAAAATAATTTTATAATAGTAAGTTTTTCATGATGTAGCACAGATGTCTTTGTAACTGAAGAAATTATACATGAGATTTCATCTCTGTGCCTCTTAGTAAACATGAAAACCATTATTACTTCCAGATGCAAGTGTTATTAAATAAGTAATCTGAGGATAAAAATACAAGCAGTAGTATTATTTCAAATATGAAAATTTAAAATTAACTTGGCATCAGTATATTGGCTATAATATTTTCTGTGAAGGATATATTGTTACTCATTTGTAGAGAGGTTCTAATCAAGTGTATCTCTGAAAGACAGGTTCAGTGATTGACAGCTTACATGAATAGTAATGGAACTGAAATTTTCAACATGGTTTTGCAATATATTTTCTGTGTAAAAACAAGATAAGATATCTTATTTAAAATTCTCTGTAAATATGAGACTAACATCTTGCCAAGTTGTTGGAGATGCTTTTCCTTTCTGAAAGGCTACTCTGTGAGTACGTCATCTGGTTGATTCAATAATGTTTGGTTGGGGTCTGTTTGAATTACTGCTGAGTAAAATTTCAAATTAACTAGGTGAATATAAATATCTCCTAAGCCTCAAATCAAGCTAGGTTAGGCAAAAAGTTTGAAATTCACAATCAGAATAGAAATAACGTCATCCCACTACTCTACGGAGGGGATGGATATATATTCTGCTTTTTCTTTTATCTGCAGGGCAAGTTGAACATGCCATAGGAATTGAATTAAATTTTATATAAAATCTCAGCAGCTAACGGAACTGTAAAAAAGAAAAATCAACTTACTGATTGTTTTAGTTACAGTGGCAATTAACTAGGCAGATTTTTTCCTCCACTGCATTAGCATTAAATAAAAATCCTTTCAATAGAGCAAATAAGCTAAGTTTTGAAAATAATGGCATCTGAAGATGCTCACTAACTTTTTTTAATTGACATAACCCACATATATATGGTCAACAAATCTATGACAAAGGAGGCAAGACTATACCCTGAAGAACAGACAGCCTATTCAATAAATGGTGTTGAGAAAACTGGACAGATCAATGCAAGAGAATGAAACTGGACCACTATCTTACATCATACACAAAAATACATTTGAAATGAATTAAGGCCTTGAATGTAAGAAACCATAAAGATGCTCATTTACTTGTAGAATTGAGGCTTTTTTTGGCATTATATCGTTAAGGGTCTATTATGGACTGAAATTAAAAGTGAAAAGACAATCACTCTCATAGTTCAAACACATTTTACCATTGTACTCCTAAACATCATAGCTATACTATGTATTGGAGTTTGTGTGGTGAGGGTAGAGGAGAGAAATAAAGGAAAATGAGAATATAAGAAGGAATTAAGGGCTAAAAATAACTGTAAGGAATGCTCAGGATCTCCATATACAGTTAAGATATGGTTAAGAGGAATAATGAGAAAAGGAGAGAAGATGTATTTAAGAGTGGAGTTAATTATTTAAATAGGCTGTTAGAAAATATCTTCATTCAGGGGTACCTTGGTGGCTGAGTCAGTTGGGTGTCTCTGCCTCTGGCTCAGGTCATGATCCCAGGGTCCTGGGATCGAGCCCCAAGTTGGCTCCCCACTCAGCAAGAGTCTGCTTCTCCCTCTGCACCTCTCCCTGCTCCTGTTCTCTCTCCCTCATTCTCTCTCAAATAAATAAAATCTTTAAAAAAAAAAAAGGAAAATATCTTCATTCAAAAGCAAACCAATAACATGGTAAACAACAGCCATGATCAATAACAATGAAATGACTATGATAATTTAATCACAATGTTATAAATTTGATCTCTTGAGTATTTCTCAAACCTTTGCTCTCCTGTTTATCCTCACTGCCCTTGGTCTGGTCTTTTATGAACCTTCCAGTTTCTTTTCTTGCAGTTAACTTCTTGCGCTGGTGATCCAAATTCCATACTCACAACAGAGTTGGTCTAAAACACAAACTCGATTCATTTTATCTACCTCTTTGAAGGCTTCTGTTGCTCCCTGTGGCCCTATAAAAATTTTGAGCTAATTATAACTCTGGGCCTTGAATTCTTTCCTTTCTAATTTGTCATTAAACACCATGTTACCGTTCCTCGGTTGCAGTGCACCACACAGGTCGACATTCCTTTGATACACTGGGCTTTTTATTGTCTTTGACCTTTTAATTTACTGGTCACTTGATTTAAAATGTTCTTCTCTCCCTTTACCATCTTTAGAAATTTTACCAATCCTTTAAGACCTTCCTCTTGATTTCCGCTAGGAAGAGACAGTTATTCCCTCCTCAATGTTTCCATAACGCTTTGTTGGCATGTCTGTTATTGTATTAATTATATTGTATTGAAGTTATTTGTTCATGTGTCTCTTTACCCTATCAGATCATGACTTAAATGCAGAGACTGATCTTATGGTCATAGCCTCTCTCCTACCCCTGCAATATCTACTATACCTAGACTGTCAAATGATTAAGATCACAGTGGTTATAAATATATAAAGAGGTTTGACTATAAACATGTTTATAGAGGTGACTTAGAAATATTACATTCAGGTGATCAGAGTGAAAACTGTAGGACCAAAGGACATGGAGAGTTGAGAATTAATCACTAAAAGCATATAGGTTAGGTGAAATGAAACAAGTCAATTAATAATAAATTTTTTTGGTGTTTCTAAAAAGTTACTTACATTGCCAACTTATTCCTTCACTTTTTTTTTATGGTGGGAATATTCTGTTAAGAAATGCTGCATTCAAAATGAATAAAATAGTGGTTTTTTATATTCATATCTCAAAATAACTCCACAGATGGTCTTCAAACTTTCCAAGAAAATAAACTTTGGAGAGAAATCAAACATGAGATTTTTCAACCTAAAAATACACCCCTCAACCCCAACAAAGTTATGGGTATGAGGTAACTAGAGACAATTTGACTTTGATTAATTAGCACTTTTGTTGGTACCAATATTGTCACTTACTGCAGAAAGACATCACTGAACTCAGGATTTTAAAAAATATACACTTGAGTTAGTAAAATTATTCACATATGTTCAAGAGTTGAACTTTTATTTCATTATCAGCACTAAATCACCATCATTGTCATGATTATCATCATAATCATTGTTAGCACCTCCCTCAGTTATTGAATATGTGGTATTTGACAAGTACTTAAATAGTTAAGTAGTTTTTCTACATATTTTTTCCTCATTTAATTTCTAGACACCCATAAATGTCATATGGTGGATACCAAAGGGGGCTCACTCAATATTTATTTGAATCCCTTTTCCCTCACCTTTGTATATTATACTGATTAGAAAGTGGAATAATAGAATTCCCAACCTCTCCTGTAATAAGATGTGCCCATGTGACATAATTCTAACCAATGAGATATAGGTGTGATACAGGGTTGTCGAGCCTGATGGTCAAGAAAGAATTCTTGAGACATTTCACAGTGCAAAAAGGTGCTTTTATTGTAGCATGGGGACAGGACTCATGGGCAGAAGAGCTGCACTTGTGACTGTGAGGAGTGATTGACTATCTACTTTTAAGTTTGAGGGGAAAGTAGAGATAATATAAGTCTTTAAGGGTTTCTGTATGAAAAATAGGATTCTGGACGTCTGGCTATTGTCAAGATAGGTTGCTTTTAGTTTCTAGCAAAACATTCACATTAAGGCAGCCACGAATTCCTTGAGGAATGTCACGCTCTGCATATCTCAAGTATTTATCAGTGGGTTGTAAGTTGTGAAGAGATTTATTTTTAGCTGCATTTCTCTTGCCTTTGTTCTCCTCAGGTGGAAATCTCAGGGAGAGAATCTCTTCTGAAAGCCTTTCAAGGAAAAGAGTTTTGCCCTTTGCCCTTCCCCATGTTTACTGAAAACTTGCCCTGATGCCTCAAAGTGCAGCAGACACTCTGAAAACATGAGGGAGAAATGATTGTAAGGATAGAGCAGCAGGAAGAATAACCTGGGACATTAGACTATCATGAAACAGCACCATCCCAAAGCAAACCACTTCCATGGTAAACAGCAACAATAGCAATTAAACAAGTCAGTTTTTCATCAGAATTCTATAGATTTGATCTCTTGAATATTTCTCAGACTTTTGCCCACCATTCCCTCCCCACCGCCACTGGCCTGGACTTTTCTTTGCCTTCCCATCTGCCTTCTGGAAGTCAGCCTCTTCCTCACGCTGATGACTTCCAGAAACTGCAGCTTCACTCTTGGGTTCTCAACCTTTGTATTTTTAGTTATGTGAGAAAAAGAAAGCCTTTATTAGGTAAGCCACTGTGCTTGAGGTTTCCTTGTACAGCTCAACACAAGCATGACTAGTTCAGACTGATTCTACTCTTCCTCTTTTATGGATAATGAAGTGGAGGATCAGAGAGGCTTTGAAACTTGCCTAAAGCTGCAGTTGCGAGTACTTTTTGTCTATCAGAATCTGAAGCTGATCTTCTGTACATTAGAGAGGGTTTTTTTTCCATTTTTTTAAAATTAGGCTGAGCTATTTAAAATTGTCAGTGGCAATTTCATATGGTTCATCCTAATTGGTTGAGCAGTGAATGTAACAATAACTTATATACAACATACACACACACAAACTCACTCACTAGAATTCTAAAACTGCACCTCAGTGTTTCCTGGTTAATTCATAAAATTTGGATTTGATTAATTTAGTTGATGAGTAAAGAAATACTATAATGGCCAAATTAATTAAATTATTACCTCTAAAGACATTATTTTGTGTATATACATAGTGCTATAATGTTAGAATACCTGACACTGTGCCTAACGCTCAAAAGGGGCTCCAAAAATATTCACTGAATAAAAATATTTTTAATTTGGTAATCTCCTTTGCAGATGACTTTTAAAAAAACATACATTTTTGAAGGGGGAAAATTATTGCCTAAAGTATTGTTGCTTAAAAATACAGTTATTGGTCTGATGCTGTGTTATATTATCCCTTGGAAACAAATTACTGGTTTGATTGGAGTATTTTTCTCCACTTGATCTGACCCTTTTTCTTATTTTAAAACATGGCTAGGTCATCCACATTGTGAAGTCTTCCTAATAACCACTATTGGTATTACTCTGTACCTTGTACATACATATGTTACTGCATTAATTATAATTTCCTGGTAATTTTCTTTATTAATTTGTGAGCATATTAAAGATAAGAACTTTGTGGTCCTTATTTTTATATTCCTATGCCTTGGATGACATTTGATAAATATTTAATGAATGAAATTTATCTGTGATTTAAATTTTTTTAATGTCCAACTGTATATTTTGTAAAAATGAATTTATTTGAAAACTTTTCAAATGAGATAACATGGCAACTTTTTTGGAATATTGGAAGAGTATTCATTTGAAAGAAAAGGAAAATGAGCTAAAATTGAATTTGAAGGGATATTTGAATATTTTTTTTTAAAGATTTTATTTATTTATTTGATAGAGATAGAGACAGCCAGCGAGAGAGGGAACACAAGCAGGGGGAGTGGGAGAGGAAGAAGCAGGCTCATAGTGGAAGAGCCTGACGTGGGGCTCGATCCCACAACGCCGGGATCACGCCCCGAGCCGAAGGCAGACGCTCAACCGCTGTGCCACCCAGGTGCCCCTGAAGGGATATTTGAATATTAAGAGATATATAAAATAATTCAAAAGAGGAAGAAATAGAGAAGTGGGTGGTCACAGATGTTTTTGCCTATAAAGGACACCCAGATAAAGCACATCTGTGGTTTCAATGATGCTTCATCACTTTTTAGGTGAAAGTAATATCTATCTGTATAATAGGCAGCAGAAGGTTGGCACACGAAAGGGAAGAGCTTAATGGTTGTGAATGTGGTCAAGTTTTGATCTTCTTTAGAAAGTTCTGCTTTGTTGCAATGATTTTTGATATGAGGTCATCATCAATGGAATCAAGATACAGCTCTAATATATGTAACTCTCTGTGTGATAGAAATATTCGATTTGTGGTGTTGGACAAGGCAGTCAGTTATGGGCTCTGAGCATCTCTAAAGGATTTTGTTGAGTTTTACAGACCTTAAGAATGTTCAGTCTCTTGATCCTGAGCCATCTTTGTAGCTAGTCACATAGAGAACAGAGTATGTCAAGGTAATCACAGTGTGGTTTTTGTGTAACTAGTTGCTCCTCTAGGATGGGGGCGGGAGGTCGGATTGCTTCTTGAGTACTACAGTGTTTGCTGCTCACTCAATAGGTGTTGGCTCCCTCAGCCTCTTTCCTGTGATGCAACTGTATGAGTCAAGGGCAGATCGCCCCCCAAAGTATGCCCCACTTTGAGATATTATTGATTATTTTGAATTAAAGTTACTTAAAGTGCAAGAAGAACACCCTGCTCTCCCTTTGTATACAGAAAGCAGATGATAAATCTCCCATGTGAAAGGTACCCTACCTGTACCAGGTGGCAAGAGATATCTTCATTACCAGAGATGAGGAATCCAGAGGTGAGAAAGTTATATAAACAAACCTTGTCACTTTTACTAATTTACTACTCCAAATCCTATTTAGAATTCCTTACTAATTGGAGCTCCCAAGTATACATTTTCTTTATCCTATCAATTCCTCACAGATTTATGTCTCTGTCTAAAACATATAAAAGCAGCATGATTTGGTCATTTCTTTGGGTCTCACTTTTATTATTAGGCCTCCGTAAGCATATAATCAAGCTTTGTTTTTTTTCTCGTTAATCTATCTCATGTCAATTTAATTCTTAGACCAGCTAGAAGAATCTTGAATGGTACAATAAAATTTTTCCTCCTCAACACAACCCATAGTGTATGGAGATATCAACCAGCTCTTCATATTACCTTTTGGGAACTGGGACAAATGTGCAGAAATTCTTGCTGCTTGCTGTGTTGCCAGTAACAAAGTTCTTTTTGACCCAGGAATTTAGTGCCATCTGTCAGCATGACTCTTCTTGCTACATAGCACTGTGGCAAGCTAAACTGTTAGCTTGCAAGTGGGGTGAAATCTCAGACCCTTCTGAGTTCTTGAAAATTGATTGTCTCCTTCATAAAATCTGTGCTTAGTGGATAAATAAAATTTTATATCAAGATTGAGTGGTATCCAAGGGATCATCTGTATCTAGGGACATATTTTCTGCCTTGCAAAAATGAAAGCTAACATGGAAAATATTGTTGAACAAATCTTGAGGTAAAGTAACTCATATTCTGATCAATCTGTGACTGTACTTTTTCACCAGACTGAATGAACATATTCTTACACTGATGTTAAATAGATTTTTGACACAGGTAGGGCATTTAAAGCCCTGGATTTCAGGGTACTACTTGCTGTGTGTGATAAGTAAAAGGCATAGCTGACACTAAAGAAAGACTAAACACTTACTGGAGCATTCAAGAAATTTCACTTATACATATATAAAAGTCAGTAAATAGTTCTATTTAAAAAGTAACAATATGTTGGGGCGCCTGGGTGGCACAGCGGTTGGACGTCTGCCTTCGGCTCAGGGCGTGATCCCGGCGTTATGGGATCGAGCCCCACGTCGGGCTCCTCTGCTGTGAGCCTGCTTCTTCCTCTCCCACTCCCCATGCTTGTGTTCCCTCTCTCGCTGGCTGTCTCTATCTCTGTCAAATAAATAAATAAAATCTTTAAAAAAAAAAAAAGTAACCAGTATGTTGAAGGACAATGAAGTGAGTAATGCAATAAAACTAAGATGTTTTTATAGACACTGGGAGACATGGTTATACATATAAAAGAGAGTAAGTTGTTCTGTTCAAGCACTAACACTGTATTCAAGGGCAGTCAAGTGAATAATGAAATAACAGTAAGATTTTTTTTTATAGCACTGTGAGACATGGTTAGTTATAATAGTCATTGTAATCATTGCTGACTTGTGAGTTTTTAATCCCTTCCAATGCTGCATCAAATATTTTAAAATAAAAAAAGTGAATGAACAAACACAAAATGTTGGGAACTGCTATCAAAAAAACAGAAGTGGTAATAAGGGAGCAAGAGAAACAAAAGAGAGTAATTTAAGTTTGCTAGCATATATTAAAAAAAGATACCATAAAAAAGTGTTCATTAATTCAGAAACTTTAACAATTGTGAAAGGAGAGATTCCAAAGTGGACAGATCTATTTATAAACATTTAACCATCTAGAAGCAATAAGTATCCAGGGAGATAGAATTTTAATTAAATGCCTAGAGGCCATCTAAATGGTGTAAGTGAATTTAAAATTTAAAAGGAAGTAATCAGTTATAATTATAAATATGGTTATAGATAATTAGACTGAATTTCTGTAGTGATATAATTAAATGAATGGCATGTCCTTCAGTCTTTGGTTCATTCATTTAATAGAGTTGCTCCAACATACCATCCATTGTTACTATCTTTAAAGAGTTCATATTCTAGTGGGGAAGAAAGTATAAACATCTGTCTACAATATGTTAGACTTAATTAGTTACTCTAATAAAGGCACAATGATGTTTTGAGACTAATTTCTGACTCAAGCAATCACAGAAGGCTTCATGGAAGAAGTAGCATTATTTCTTAAGACTTGAAAGCTCAATAGAATTTTTCTAGACAAAAGAATTAGAAAGGGCGTGAGCCAAGGCACAAAATGTGAAGGTGCCAAGCATGTTAAGTAAAAGCTGAGTGGTCTGGATTGGTGGTGGAATATTGGATTTTGTTTTGTTACCCAATCTTAGAATCTTTTTCTAGTTCTCTTTAAAAGATGAGTTAGGGCCATTTATATTCTTTGATATGGTCTATGTTTGGCCTCTGTTCTGCCATGTAGTTTAATGTTATAAGACTCTAGTCTTTAACTGGATGGTGTATTTACTCATTCTTTCTTTGGAAGTGTGTATTTTCATATTTTAGAGAGGTTTGTATTTTTTTCTAATAATTACCTTTGTGCTAGTATCTTTTTCCCCCAAAGATTTTATTTATTTATGTATTTATGTATTTATGTATTTATTTATTTGAGAGGGAGAGAGATAGCAGAGCAGGAGGGAGGGATAGAGAGAGAAGGGACTAAATACCAGGGTGTTGGGATCATGACCTGAGCCAAAGGCAGACAGACACTCAATCCACTAAGCCACCCAGGCGCCCCCGTGCTAATATCTTTATATAAAACCCTTAACCTCTCTTCTCCTTCTCTCACTCTTCATGCTCCCTTCCTCCTTCCATTTCTCTCTATATCCATTTAATATCAAAATGGGAGAAGATATTTGCAAATGGTATATCTTATCAAACTTAACACCCAAAAAACAAAGAATCCAGTCAAGAAATGGACAGAAGACATGAACAGACATTTTTCCAAAGAAGACATGCATATGTCCAACAGACACACGAAAAAATGCTCCACATCCCTTGGCATCAGGGAAATACAAATCAAAAGCACAATGAAATACCACCTCACACCAGTCAGAATGGCTAAAATTAACAACACAGGAAACAATAAATGTTGGCGAGGATGCAAAGAAAGGGGAACGCTCTTATACTGTTGCTAGAAATGCGAGATGGTACAGCCACTCTGGAAAACAGTATGGAGTTTCCTCAAGAAGTTAAAAATAGAGCTACCCTTCTGTCTTGATGATTACGGCTTTGTAGTATAGCTTGAAGTTGGATATTGGGATGCCACCAGGTTTGGTTTTCTTTTTCAACATTCAGGATCTTTTCTGGTTCTGTACAAATTTTAGGGTATTTGTTTCAGCTCTGTGAAAAAATGTCGTTGATATTTTGATGGGGATTGCATTGAATATGTAGATTGTTCTGGGTAGCATAGATAGTCTCATAATATTTATTCTTCCAATCCATGAGCATGTAATATTTTTCCATTTCTTTGAGTCTTCCTCAATTTCTTTCATAAGTGTTCTGTAGTTTTTAGAGTACAGATCTTTTACTTCTTTGGTTAGGTTTATTCCTAGGTATCTTATGGTTTTTGGTGCAATTGTAAATGGAATTGATTCCTTAATTTCTCTTTCTTCTGTCTCATTGTTAGTGTATAGAAATGCAACTTACTTCTGTGCATTGATTTTATATTCTGCCACATTGCTGAATTCCTCTGTGAGTTCTAGCAATTTTCTTTTGGGTTTTCCAAATAAAGTATCATGTCATCTGTGAAGAGTGAGAGTTTGACTTCTTTGCCAATTCTAATGCCTTTTGTTTCTTTTTGTTCTTTGATAGCTGAGGCTAGGACTTCTAGTACTATATCAACAACAGTGGTGAGAGTGGGCACCCTTGTCATATTCCTGACCTTAGGGGAAAAGCTCTCAGTTTTTCCCCACTTAGATTGATATTTGCTGTGGGGTTTTTGGAGACAGCTTTTATGATATTGAGGTATGTTCCCTCTATTCCTACACTGTACAGAGTTTTAATTAAGAAAGTATGCTGTATTTTGTCAAATGCTTTTACTGCATCAATGGAGAGGATTATATGGTTCTTGTCCTTTCTTTTATTAATGTGATGTATCATGTTGATTGATTTGGGAATGTTGAACCACCCTTGTAACCCAGGAATAAATCCCACTTGGTCATGGTGAATAATCCTTTTAATGTACTATTGGATCCTATTGGCTAGTATCTTAGTGAGAATTTTGGCATCCATGTTCATCAGGGATATTGGTCTGTAATTCTCCTTTTTGATGGGGTCTTTGTCTGGGTTTGGGATCAAGGTAATACTGGCCTCATAGAACGAGTTTGGAAGTTTTCCTTCCCTTTCTATTTTTTTGAAACAGCTTCAGAAAAATAGGTATTCTTTCTTTAAATGTTTGGTAGAATTCCCCTGGGAAGCCATCCAGCCCTGGACTCTTGTTTTTTTGGGAGATTTTTGATTACTGCTTTAATTTCCTTCCTGGTTATGGATCTGTTCAGGTTTTCTATTTCTTCTTGTTTCAGTTTTGGTAGCTTATACTTTTCTAGGAATGCATCCATTTCTTGTAGATTGCCTAATTTGTTGGGATATAGTTGCTCATAATATGTTCTTAAACTTTTTTAAAAAAAGATTTTATTTATTTATTTGACAGAGAGAGAGAGAGAGCATGCACAAGCAAGGGAAATGGCATGCAGAGGGAGAGGCAGGCTCCCAGCTGAGCAGGGAGCTTGACACAGGGCTCAATCCCAGGACCCTAGAATCATGACCTGAGCTGAAGGCAGGCCCTTAACTGAGCTGCCCAGGTACTTCACTCATAATATGTTCTTAAGATTGTTTGTATTTCTTTGGTGTTTGTTGTGATCTCTCCTGCATTCATGATTTTATTAATTTGGGTCCATTTTCTTTTCTTTTCTTTTTGATAAGTCTGGCTAGGGGTTTATTGATCTTATTAATTCTTTCAAAGAACTACCTTCTAGTTTCATTGATCTGTTCTACAGTTTTTTGGTTTCTATTTTATTGATTTCTGCTCTAACCTTTATCATTTCTCTTCTCCTGTTTGGTTTAGGCTTTTGCTTTTATTGCTCTTTCTCCAGCGCCTTTAGGTGTAAGGTTAGCTTGTGTATTTCAGACTTTTTAATAATTTTTTGAGACAGGTTTGTATTGCTATGTATTTCCCTGTTAGGACTGCCTTTGCTGTATCCCAAAGGTTTTGAACAGTTGTGTTTTCATTTTCATTTGTTTCCATGAATTTTTCTAATTCTTCTTTAATTTTCTGGTTGATCCATTCATTCTTTAGTAGGATGCTCTTTAACCTCCCAGTGTTTGAGTTCCTTCCAAATTTCCTTTTGTGATTGAGTTCAACTTTCAAAGCATTGTGGTCTGAAACTATGCAGGGAATAATTCCAATCTTTTGCTACTAGTTGAGACCTGATTTGTGACCCAGTATGTGATCTACTCTGGAGAAAGTTCCACGTGCACTGGAGAAGAATGTGTATTCTGTTGCTGTAGGGTGGAATGCTCTGTATATATCTGTGAAGTCCATCTAGTCCAGTGTGTCATTCAAAGCCCTTGTTTCCTTGTTGATCTTCTGCTTAGATGATCTGTCCATTGCTGTGAGTGAGGTGTTGAATTTCCCTACTATTATTGTATTATTCTCATTGTGTTTCTTTAATTTGGTTATTAATTGGTTTATATAATTCACTGCTCTCAAATTAGAAGCATAAATATTTAGAATTGTTATATCTTCTTGTTGGATAGACCCTTTCAGTATGATATTGTGTTCCTCTTCATCCCTTATTACATTCTTTGGTTTAAAATCTAATTTGTCTGATATAAGGATTGCTACCCCAGCTTTCTTTTGATGTCCATAAGCATGATAGATGGTTCTCCCCAACCCCCCACTTTCAATCTGGAGATGTTTTTGCACCTAAAATGAATCTCTTGTAGACAGCATATGGATGGGTCTTGCTTTTTTATCCAATCTGATACCCTGTGTCTTTTGATTGGTGCATTTAGCCCATTTACATTCAGAGTAACTATTGAAAGATATGAATTTAGTGCCACTGTATTATCTGTAAAGTCCCTGTTTCTGAAGATTGTCTCTGTTTCTTTCTGGTCTATGTTACTTCTGAGCTCTCTCTTCGCTTAGAGTCCCTTTAATATTTCTTGCAGGGCTGGTTTAGTGATCACAAATTGTTTTAGTTTCTGTTTGTCCTGGAAGCTCTTTATCTCTCCTTCCATTCTCAATGACAGCCTTGCTGGATAAAGTATTCTTGAGTGCATGTTTTTCTCATTTTGTACCCTGAATATATCATGTCGGCCCTTTCTGGCCTGCCAGGTCTCTGTGGGTAGGTCAGCTGCCAGCCTAATGTTTCTACCCCTGTAGTTTAAGAACCTCTTGCCTTGAGCTGCTTTCAGGATTTTCTCTTTATCTCTGAAATTTGCAGGCTTCACTATTATGTGTTGGGGTGTTGATCTATTTTTACTGATTTTGACAGAGGTTCTCTGTACCTCTTGGACTTGAATGCCTGTTTCCTTCCTCAGATTAGGGAAGTTCTCAGCTACAGTTTGCTCAACTATACCTTCTGTCCCTCTCTCTCTTTCTTCTTCCTCTGGGACCCCAATAATTATAATATTGTTTCACTTTAGGGTATTGCTGATTTCTCAAAACCTCCCCTCATGGTCCACTAGTTGTTTTTCTCACTTTTCCTCAGCTTTCTTCCTTTCCATCAATTTGTCTTCTAGGTCACTGACTCTTCTGCCTCATTTACTCTAGCTGTTAGAGCATCCATTTTAGACTGCATCTCATTTGAAGCATTTTTAATTTCGGCCTGATTAGATTTTATTTCTGCAGTAAGATATTCTCTAGTGTCTTTTATGCTTTTTGCAATCCCAGCTAGTAACTTTATAATTGTTATCCTGAATTCCAGCTCTGACATTTTACTTATATCCATATTAATTAGAGATGTGACAGAGAGTATTACCTCTAGTTCTTTCTTTTGTTGTGAACTCCTCCTTCTGGTCATTTTGCTCAGAGAAGAATGGATGAATGAGAGAACAAAATAAAAGATACCAACCACAACCCAAGTGAAATACACACTAGACAAATTTGAAGAGGTCAGAAACCAAAAAAGAAAAGAAAAAGAAGGTTAAAAAAGGGAGGGGGGAGAGAATATAATTTCCCAAGTGGACAAGAGAGGGTGATTCAGTTGGTCCTGGGTGTATTTTGGTCTGTTTGTTAGAAGACACTAAATTCCAAAATTGTAAAGAAAGCTATATATATATATATATATTCATATATATATATTCATATATATATATATGAATACAGTGAAAAGAAACAAAAATGAAGAATATATCTATAAAATGTAAATGTAAAAATAAAAGGTAAATACTTAAAAACCAAGAGTTGATAAAATAAGAAACTAGTTGAAAGGGAAAAAAAGAAAAGAAAACTTAAACTGAAAGATAAACGAATCATGAGAAAAAACCCTCAAATTCTATGTAGTATTTTTCCCTAGCGCTGGAGTTTTGCAGTCCTGTGTGTTCCTTAAACTTGGTGTTCACCTATGGCTCAAGCTGGTTCTGGGGGAGGGGCCTGCTATGCTGATTCTCAGGTGTCTTTGCCTGGGTGGATTTGCACCATCCCTTGTCAGGAGGCTGGGCTCAGAGTAAGCTGCTTCTGGTTGCTCTATGTGGCTTTTGTTCCCAGAAGGCTTTCTGAGCCTTTTTAGAGGATGAAAATAAAAATGGCCATGCCCCTGATCTCCAACCCCAGAGCTGAAAGATTTAGCCCCCTCTCTTCAATAAACCCTCAGATATAAGCAGTCTTCACTTTTGTGTTTGCCAAACTGTATGGACTCCTGTGGTGCACACCTGCACAGATCCTCCTGGTGGAAGGCGGAGGGTTGCTATGTTTCTGCCCATCACAGGGCCCCCACTTGGAGAGCGGTCCCTGGATCTTGCTGCAGTTCATGGTTTATGGCAAACCAAACAGAAGGACACCTCTTGGGCTTGCTGACTGTAACTGGTTTCCCAGCTCCAATGCTTAGGAACTCTGCTGTCTCAGGCACCCCTGTTCTTTCTGTGACCCCAGGGTTCCTGAAGCCACAGTGTCCCACCTAGGATTCTGCCCCACTTTGCCACCTGAGCACCTTTCAGACAGGGACGTCTCTCACTGTAGCAGACTTCTAAAGGCTCTGATTTTGTGGTCTGGGGCTATATATTTTCTGGTAGCCAGCTTACGGAGGTTTCCTCCCCTGTCATTTTTCTTCCCAATATCCCCCCAGATTCACTGTTACCTTGGAAAAAGTGGTCACTTTTCTATTTGTAGATTACAACAATTCTTTTCTTACATCTCAGGTTGAAATCATAGGTATTCAGAATGATTTGAGAGTTATCTAACTAAATTTGAGGGCTTAGATGAAACGAGGTCCCCTACTCTTCCACCATCTTGCCTCCCACTCCCACATTTTATTTACTTTTTGGAAAAATTTCTGCCAAATATCCAAATTTTAATAGCCATCACTTTGCTTATACATGTTATTTGCAATAAAAATGGTGTAAAAAGTGACTAGTTCAGATTGCAATTCAAATAATTGCACAAGTGTTTTTCTTCAAGACACAGCATTTTACTACAGAGGTGCTTTGTATATACTTTCCACTTTCTCACATGATATTACAAGGGTCAGGATTTGATAAAATTAACTTTTGGCCCACCTGGGTGGCTCAGTTGGTTGAGTGTCTGCCTTCAGCTCTGGTCATGATACCGGGTCCTGGGATCAAGCCCTGCATCAGGTTCCTTGCTCAGTGAGCAGCCAGCTTCTCCCTCTTCCTCTGCCTGCCATTCCCCCATTTGTGTTCTCTCTTTCTCTCTGTCAAATAAATAAATAAATAAAATCTTTAAAAAATAAATTAACTTTTACTGTTTAATCAAGGAACTTCTTAAATGAATCTAACTTTTTTCCTGAGTCAGCGTTGATGAAGAATACAATTTAATGCCATAGTTTTTATTCATGCTAAGAGGCCACCAGTTTTACCCATCATTGCTTTGCAAGGTAATATAACTACTTTTTTTGCTTTTTGTTAATGCAAATGTTAAAACAGTGACATTTGTGTGGTTTTGGGGTTTCCCCAGGGATGTGCAGAGCACACTTTGTGAACTGCTATCATAGAGTATGTCTTCATTTTGACCATTCTGAGACCATTTTACCAGGTATGTAGTTTCAATATATAGTTTAAATTTTTCTTTCTTTCTTTCTTTCTTTCTTTCTTTCTTTCTTTCTTTCTTTCTCTTTCTTCCTTCCTTCCTTCCTTCCTTCCTTCCTTCCTTCCTTCATCAGTTCTGTTTCATTACTGTGGGTTTCTTCTTTTGTCAGTAATATATGTTTCACCCTCTTTGCCTATCTTCTGTATCTAGCACTTTCTCTTGAATCTTTTCAATCTTCCTTCATCTCTCTCTCCCTCTTTTTGTAATTCCTTCTTTTAAATCTTTTAATTGTCTTTTTTTTTAAAAGATTTTATTTATTTATTTGACAGAGAGAGAGACAGCAAGCGAGAGAGGGAACACAGGCAGGGAGAGTGGGAGAGGAAGAAGCAGGCTCCCAGCAGAGGAGCCTGATGTGGGGCTCAATCCCAGAACACCGGGATCACGCCCTGAGCCGAAGGCAGACGCTTAATGACTGTGGCACCCAGGTGCCCCTAAATCTTTTTTTTTTTAATTTTATTTTATTATATTGTGTTAATCACCATACAGTACATCCCCAGATTCCGATGTAAAGTTTGATGCTTCATTAGTTGCGTATAACACCCAGTGCACCATGCAATACGTGCCCTCCTTACTACCCATCACCAGTCTATCCCATTCCCCCACCCCCTCCCCTCTGAAGTCTTCAGTTTGTTTCTCATAGTCCATAGTCTCTCATGTTTCATTCCCCCTTCTGATTACCCCCCTTTTCTTTATCCCTTTCTTCCCCTACCGATCCTCCTAGTTCTTATGTTCCATAGATGAGAGAAATCATATGATAATTGTCTTTCTCTGCTTGACTTATTTCACTTAGCATTATCTCCTCCAGTGCCGTCCATGTTGCAGCAAATGTTGAGAATTCGTTCTTTCTGATAGCTGAGTAATATTCCATTGTATATATGGACCACAGCTTCTTAATCCAGTCATCTGTTGAAGGGCATCTTGGCTCCTTCCATGATTTGGCTATTGTGGACAATGCAGCTATGAACATTGCCCCTAAATCTTTTAATTGTCTTAAACCGTTAAAGCATTAGAGTATCCAAAGCACATGCTTTTACTGTATGGACATAATTCTGTTCTTAATTTATTTTTTCTAATAATTTTGAGTGGGCTTTGATCCAAATCCTGTTTTGTTCCGTTTTTTTGCATACTCCCCACAGTGAAGTGCGTCTTCCCAGACTTTTAGAAGAGTGTGCTACCCAGCATGCCTTTTCTACTCCAAATGCCTTAGAACTCTGTCCTCTGTGACTTTTACAAAAATATAGCTTTTTACTTTCTAAGTCATTTGCCTTCTCTAATGATAAGTTTCTAGAGATTTAGTCATCCATCTCTTCCTGGTACAGAGAGAGAGATGCCCTTTCAAATAGAGATTTTCCTCATAAATCTATATGTCTCTTACAAAAGGGCAACTCCTACTCAGTTTTCAGAACTTTACTGTATCTACTGTTTCTTAAAAATAATCAGCTTAAAATAATATTTATGACAAAGAGGCATATTTTAGGGTGGCATATTTTTCACTTTCTGTTCCCCTTCACTGCTTAGTTCATTCGTAGATGTTTACTTGATTCTTTGGTTTTGCTGTCCTAATTGTTTTCGTGTAAGACAAGCCCTTCTATTGTGGCAGAAGTTGGGAACAAGAGATGTTGAATCAAACTATTTAATTATATAGTTATGTCTGCTCCTGTCCCGTTGGATATCATGTCATATGGCCAAACCCAACCTTGGCGAGACAGGGGAGGATACTTCCTCATACCACTGGGCAAGAAGAAGTTCATATTTATGAATGATAATACAAGCCACCATACTCCTGTTCAAATACAGTTTAATTCTTGCTCTGATGCTCCCTCTGAGAGGGAGTTGAGCATGCTACGATAACCACATGGAGAGGAGGAAGAAAAGAGAAAAGCAATTTTAATCAATTCATATGGAGGATAAGGTACAGAAAGTTTTAAAAACTGGAAAGAATTTTAACTTTTTCGATCAATGTTCAGTTCCAGGAATGAACTAATGTGAAACAGATTAATATGGAAATGCTTCTGAAGGGGAGCAGATTTTGCCACCCCAAAATATGTCTTTTTTGGCATAAGGATTATTTTGAGTTAAAGGCAATCAGAAGAACCCAGAAGATTCAGGAAAGGCGCTTTACCTCCCCCTCAGCTGCCTAAATTTACATAAGAAAGGGGGGCTGTATTGGGAAGAGAGCTATTATCAGAGATACCATTTTACATAAGAAACGTATCTACAAAACAGTGTAACCTTTATTTTCTTAACCTCTCCTCTACCTTCTGTGAATGGTTTTTTTCCCCATTGTATCCCCAGACCCCTGCCCCTTTCCTTACCTCAGGATGTTATATAAGCCTCAATGACCTGCCTGCCATTTGAGTCTCATGTTTTATGGGGATCCCATATGCACAAAATTTGTTTGTTTTTCTCCTATTAATCTCTCTTATGCCAATTTCATTATTAGACTAGCCCAAACAACGCAGAAGGGAGGAAGGGAAAAATTTTCTCTTCTTTCATTTCCCATTGCAAAGAATTTAGACATTCAAAATGTACTTCACAAATACATGATTTAGTAAACAAGTAAGATAATGCTCCTTTGTCAGAAAAGAATTAAGAGTTAAAATCTACTGTGATAGGATTGCAAGATAGTACTGTGGCAGTCTTTGGTAGGTACAAGACCCAGAAATATGCCCTTTGTGGCAAAAGGCTTGTTAATTTAGCTTTCAGTAAGGGCATGAAGAGGATAGAATATGCCAGTTTGGCATGAGGATTATTTTGGACTGATTATTTTGAGAAACTGCAGAAGAAGTTCTAAAAATCAAGTAGAAGTTGCCCTTTTGTAAGGAACATTTACAATTATAAGGGAAATCTCCATTTGTTAGGAGTTTCTCCCTCTCTGTAATCAGGAAAAGGAGGAGCACCAAATCTCTAGAAATTTATCAGTAGAGAGGGCACCAACCTAAATCTGCATAACAACCTTAAACTTGTTTACTACACTTCCCCTCTGCACCCCACCATAGCCTTCTATAATCTTCTTTTGTCTTTAGATGGATATAGTATTTAAGGTGTTAGCTTGGGCCTTCTTGAGGAGTTACTGAGTTTTCCTGGGTCTCTTCCATGTGTACAGGAGGTATACATGTTATTAAACTTCTGTTTGTTTTTCTGTTGTTAATCTCTTAAAATAGGGTGGTTTCAGCCAAGAACCTAAAACAGTAGAGGTAAATTTTTTCCCCTTCCCTTACAGGCACAAAACATCAAGAAAGACAGAACTGAGACCCTTAATAAATGTATCTGAAAAAGCTGGCTGAGCCTATAAAAAAGAGTTACAAAAATTTCCATCCAGCATGAAATTTGTTTTTCGTGATATTTCATATAGGAAAAAAGAAGATTCTATAAAAAAGGAAAAACTCCCAAGTCAGCACTGAGCAAGGAATTGTGTCTGAATTTATAATAGACAAGTGGTAAAGAAATCTCTACACTGAGATGTTAACATAAAACTGATTCTAGCTTGGTGATGTCTGTAAGACCCAAAGCAAGAGCAAGCAGAGAACCTCTCTAGAGGAACATATCTAGCAGTAAGATTATGCAGGATTCTTATTAAGAAAAAAATCCCTTGCAGAAGAACTTGCACTCTCTCTTTCCCCTCCACTTTCTCTCATGTGCAAACACACACACACACACCAATACTACAAAACCATACAATGATATAATTCAAGTTGAACGTCAGTCTAGAGACATTATAAGGAGGATGATTAGCCAAGAACTTGAGATTATGAACAAAATGAAAAAGATGATTAGACAAAAAGTACAGTTGTCCCTTACTTAGAATTAATAGTCTGAAAATCCTGAAAAGCAGATATTCTGCAGGAGAATGCTAACTGGAACCTTATTTTTGCACTTTTTCAAATGAGAAAAATTATAATCTGCTACATGTTAATCCCAGGCTGCCAGTTTCCTAAATATAATGGAGGCACTATAAAATCTTTATGTATAAGTAAAAAAAAAACCCTATTACATTAGCATGTAAAATGCTTAAAACATTGATTGTTAATAGTTGCCCCCTATGCAGTAACAGAAGGTTTTCATGCTGTACCATAAGCATGGAACTTGTACTTTTATCTGACACAGCAAACTAAGAGCAATAAATAAATCTGTTAGAAAAATGCAGATGTGCTTTAAATGCATCATGCTTTATAATAAAATCCAAGGCACTTTCCAGTAATTATTTGGTATGACTCAACAACAAGAGTAAAAACCTGAACTTGAACGGTGGAGGGAGGAAGGGAAGCTCATTGAAATCATCACTGTTTACAACCAGTTGCAAAAATTTATGGTGCGAAGTGGGTGATGAAGGAATAATTCCAGGGAAGATACCCAGTTAAGAGGAATAGTTATGAATTCTCTACCATTTTGATGTTGCTACGGAGACTCTTGAACAAGAGGACTTTGACAAATCTTCATGAAATGTGAAGGGATTGATGCTTTAGGATAATATCTCTTAGTAACTAGAGCTCTGCTTACATGCCCATTTTTTTTTAATGTTGGTAAACATATGGCTTTTTTTAATGCCAGCAATATCTAAGATACACATCCCCTTCACTGACACTAACCATGACTTTTAAAAACATTTAACTTTGATTTTTAACATTTACCAATCATATTTGGACCATAGCTTTAGACATTTCTCCAAATGTCATTTTGCTAAAAACTGTTGTCTTTAGTTTTTAAAAATATAAATATAAAAATTTCCTATAAAGACGTCAGCCAAAAACATTGCATTGAGACATAGGTATACTCTGTGAGGTTTGAATATAAAAACCATAATTGACACTCCCAGGAAAATGTTGAACAAGGAGGTTTCTGTGGAGGTGTGTCCATATGTTTAGAATAATTAAATAGATAAAAGGAATATAACTTATAAGGAGAGAACACAGCAGCCAGAAAAAAAAAGAAAGAAAGAAAAGAAAGAAAAAAAAATCAAATTAGGACTTCTAGAAATAAAATGTGGAGGTATTGAAGTAAAACTAATTTGTGCGTTAAAGCAAGTATGAGAGCCAAAAGAGAGAATTAATGAACTGAAAGCTACATCTTATGAAATTACCAAAATGTGTGTAGGCAAAAATGTATTCTTTAGATGAAACTACATAAAGAAAGGCTAGAATTAGAAGGTTCAAGATAGGAATTCTGGAAGGGGAGAATTGAGAGAATTAAAACAATACTCGAAGATGTAGTAGCTAACCATTTTTCAAAATTGATAACTGATGTGACCCACCAGCTCCAAATGCCCAATAAACCCCAGTTCTGTGTGTAATCTCCTCATAGATATGTCTTTCTCCTCTTGCAAAATGTCAAAGGGAAACAGAAAAAACTTGAGGTCTTTCAAAAATAGAGATAATTAACCCACAAAGGACCAATCATTAGATTAACAACAAACTTTACACAATAGAAATCAGATAATAATGTCTTCGAAGTTTTGAGAGAAAACAAACTACCAAATTAGGGTTCTATACCAGCTAAACAAAAATTCAAGGGTGAGGTTAAAATAGTGTTTGAGAACCAGAGGTTAAGATGGCGGAGGAGTAGGGGACCCCTTTTTCAGCCGGTCCCCTGAGTTGAGCTGGATAGGTACCAGACCAGCAGGAACATCCACGGAATCAGCCTGAGACGCAGGAAGATACATCTGGATCTCTACAAATGAACATCTCCAGCGCTGAGTATCGAGGTACGAAGCGGGGAGCCGTGAAACCGCGCACAGATATCGGAAGCTAAACAGAAGGGGGAGGGAGCCGCCGTGTCAGGGCGCCGGGAAGCGGTAGCCACCTGCAAGGGGGAGCGGACAGACCGCGGACCCGCACGCTTGAGACAGCAGGCTGAGAAGGGAGCTCCGGGAGCGCACGCGGGACGGCTGGCGGTTGGCGGGCCACCTGCACGGGGGAGCAGGCGGACTCGCGGACGGCACCCGCGAGACAACAGACTTAGAACGCGAGCTCCAGGAGCGCACGCGCAGGGCGGCTAGGGGGCCACCTGCACCGGGGAGCGGGCGGACCGCGGACCCGCATTCTGGAAACAGCAGACTGAGTCCGTGAGCTGGGAGCATATGCCACGAAGCATCTCACGGAGCTCCGGAGCTCCGGTGTGCTCACTGGATCGAGGCTGAGACCGGGAGCTCCGGGAGCGTCCGCGGGGCGGCTGGCGGCTGGAGGGCCACCTGCACGGGGGAGCAGGCGGACTCGCGGTCAGCACCCGTGAGACACCAGACTGAGACGGGGAGCTCCGGGAGCCCGCGCGGGGCGGCTGGCGGCGGGCGGGGTTGGAAACACAAAGGACAGAGACGTGCCGGCCCTGGAAGTGAGGGCTGGGACGCCGGGTGTGGGGCGCACAGCCCGGGATGCTGCAGGGTTGAGCAGCACCAACAGAAACAGAGTTAAAGTGGCCAGAACATCAGTGGAGAACGATCCGCGATCCCTCTGTTCTGAGACAGAGGCTGAATTTCAGCCGCTGCTGCTCTCTCAGAAGAGGCATAGCAAACCGCCAGGGAAAGCCGCCAGAGAACAAAAGCCCGGAAATACCGGCTCACAGGGTGCCCATCCCCATCCCCCCTCGCAAGGGACACAGAGACTCTACCCAAACAGGGTTTTCTGAGTACCTGCAGGCAGGCCCCTCCCCCAGAAGGCAGGCTGAAAAATCAAGAAGCCCACAACCCGGAGCGCCTGAGTGGCGCAGTCACCAAGCACCTGTCTTCGGATTAGGGTGTGATCACAACGCTCCGTAAGGAGTCCTTCATCGGGCTTCTCCACCGGGAACCTGCTTCTTCCTCTCCCACTCCTCTGCTTGGGTTCCCTTTCTTGCTGACTGTCTCTCTCTCTCTCAAATAAATAAATAAACTCTTTAAGGAAGAAGCCCACATCCCTAAGATCTCTATAAAACAAGGGCGCACGGCCTGGGTCCCAGTCAACACTTGGGCTCTGGACAACCCTGCAATCTCTCTTCATCAGAATGACGAGAAGGAGAAGTCCCCCCCAGCAAAGAAAAGATAATGAGTCTGTGGCCTCTGCCACAGAATTGGCCTCGGCCACAGAATTAATACATATGGATGTATCCCAATTATCAGAAATGGAATTCAGAGCAACAATGGTCAAGATGATGAGTAAACTTGAAAAAAGCATCAGAGAAAGCGTTGCTGAGAATATAGAATCCCTAAGGGCAGAAATGAGAGCGAATCTGACAGAAATTAAAAACTCAGTGGGCCAAATACAGTCAAAACTAGAGGCTCTGACGGCCAGGGTCACCGAGGCAGAGGAACGCGTTAGCGAATTGGAGGATGGGTTAGTAGAAGAAAAAACGAAAATAGAAGCTGGTCTTAAAAAAATCCACGCCCACGAATGTAGATTACGGGAGATTACTGACTCTATGAAACGATCCAATGTCAGAATCATCGGCATCCCTGAAGGGGTGGAGAAAAACAGAGGTCTAGAAGAGATATTTGAACAAATTGTAGCTGAAAACTTCCCTAATCTAGCAAGGGAAACAAGCATTCGTGTCCAAGAGGCAGAGAGGACCCCATCCAAGCTCAACCAGGACAAACCTACGCCACGGCATGTCATAGTGCAATTCGCAAATATTAGATCCAAGGATACAGTATTGAAAGCGGCCAGGGCAAAGAAATTTCTCACGTACCAAGGCAAAGGTATCAGGATTACGTCAGACCTGTCTACAGAGACCTGGAATGAGAGAAAGGCTTGGGGGGGCATTTTTAAAGCTCTTTCAGAGAAAAACATGCAGCCAAGGATCCTTTATCCAGCAAAGCTGTCATTCAGAATTGATGGAGAAATAAAGACGTTCCAAAATCGCCAATCATTAACCAATTTCGTAACCACGAAACCAGCCCTACAGGAGATATTAAGGGGGGCTCTATAAAGGTAAAAAGGCCCCAAGAGTGATACAGAGCAGCAAGTCACAACCGATACAAAGACTTTAAAGAGAAATGGCATCATTAAAATCATATCTGTCAATAATCTCTATCAATCTAAATGGCTTAAACTCTCCCATAAAACGCCACAGGGTTGCAGATTGGATAAAAAGACATGACCCATCCATTTGCTGTCTACAAGAGACTCATTTTGAACCCAAAGATGCATTCAGACTTAGAGTAAGGGGATGGAGTACCATCTTCCACGCAAATGGACCTCAAAAGAAAGCTGGAGTAGCAATTCTCATATCAGATAGACTGGATTTTAAACTAGAGGCCATAGAGAGAGATACAGAAGGGCACTATATTATTCTTAAAGGAAGTATTCAACAAGTGGATATGACAATTATTAATATATATGCCCCCAACAGGGGAGCAGCAAGATACACAAGCCAACTCTTAACCAAAATAAAGAGACATATAGATAAGAACACAGTAATAGTAGGGGACCTCAACACCCCACTATCAGAAATAGACAGAACACCCTGGCAAAAACTAAGCAAAGAATCAAAGGCTTTGAATGCCATACTCGACGAGTTGGACCTCATAGATATATATAGAACACTACACCCCAGAACCAAAGAATACTCATTCTATTCAAATGCCCATGGAACATTCTCAAGAATAGATCATGCTCTGGGACACAAAACAGGTCTCAGCCAATACCAAAAGATTGAAATTATCCCCTGCATATTCTCAGACCACAACGCTCTGAAATTGGAACTCAACCACAAGGAAAAACCTGGAAGAAACTCAAACACTTGGAGGCTAAGAACCATCCTGCTCAAGAATGACTCGATAAACCAGGAAATCAAAAAACAAATTAAACAATTTATGGAGACCAACGAGAATGAATACACAACGGTCCAAAACCTATGGGATACTGCAAAGGCAGTCCTAAGGGGGAAATACATAGCCATCCAAGCCTCACTCAAAAGAATAGAAAAATCTAAAATGCAGTTTCTATATTCTCACCTCAAGAAACTGGAACAGCAACAGAGGGACAGGCCTAACCCACTGACAAGGAAGGAGTTGACCAAGATTAGAGCAGAAATCAATGAATTAGAGACCAGAACCACAGTAGAGCAGATCAACAGGACTAGAAGCTGGTTCTTTGAGAGAATCCATAAAATTGATAGACCACTGGCAAAACTTGTCCAAAAACAAAGAGAAAGGACTGAGATTATTAAAATTATGACTGAAAAGGGAGAGGTCACGACCAGCACCATTGAAATTGCAAGGATTATTAGAAACTTTTATCAACAGCTATATGCCAAAAAACTAAACAATCTGGAAGAGATGGAGGCCTTCCTGGAAACCTATAAACTACCAAGACTGAAACAGGAAGAAATAGATTTCTTAAATAGGCCAATTAACTATGAAGAAATTGAGTCAGTGATAAACAACCTTCCAAATAATAAAACTCCAGGCCCAGACGGTTTTCCTGGGGAATTCTACCAAACATTCAAAGAAGAAATAATACCTATTCTCCTAAAGCTATTTCAAAAAATAGAAACAGAAGGAAAGCTACCAAACTCATTCTATGAGGCTAATATTACCTTGATCCCCAAACCAGGCAAAGACCCCCTCAAAAAGGAGAATTACAGACCGATTTCTCTAATGAATATGGATGCCAAAATCCTCAACAAGATCCTTGCTAATAGAATCCAACAGTACATTAAAAGGATTATCCATCATGACCAAGTGGGATTCATACCTGGGATGCAAGCATGGTTCAACACTCGCAAATCAATCAATGTGATACATCATATCAACAAGAAAAGACTCAAGAACCATATGATCCTCTCAATTGATGCAGAAAAAGCATTTGACAAAATACAGCATCCTTTCCTGATTAAAACCCTTCAGAGTGTAGGAATAGAGGGTACATTTCTCAATCTCATAAAAGCCATCTATGAAAAGCCTACTGCAAGCATTATTCTCAATGGGGAAAAGCTGGAAGCCTTTCCCTTAAGATCAGGAACACGACAAGGATGCCCACTCTCGCCACTATTATTCAACATAGTACTAGAAGTCCTTGCAACAGCAATCAGAAGACAAAAAGGGATCAAAGGTATCCAAATCGGCAAAGAAGAAGTCAAACTGTCTCTCTTTGCAGATGACATGATACTCTATATGGAAAACCCAAAGGAATCCACTCCCAAACTATTAGAAGTTATAGAACAATTCAGTAAGGTGGCAGGATACAAAATCAATGCCCAGAAATCAGTTGCATTTCTATACACGAATAACGAGACTGAAGAAAGAGAAATTAGGGAATCCATCCCATTTACAATAACACCAAAAACCATGCGTTACCTTGGAATTAACTTAACCAGAGACGTAAAGGACCTATATGCTAGAAACTATAGATCACTTTTGAAAGATATTGAGGAAGACATAAAAAGATGGAAAAATATTCCATGCTCATGGATTGGAAGAATTAACATAGTTAAAATGTCCATACTACCCAGAGCAATCTACACTTTCAATGCTATCCCGATCAAAATACCGAGGACATTTTTCAAAGAACTGGAACAAATAGTCCTTAAATTTGTATGGAACCAGAAAAGGCCCCGAATCTCCAAGGAACTGTTGAAAAGGAAAAACAAAGCTGGGGGCATCACAATGCCGGATTTCGAGCTGTACTACAAAGCTGTGATCACAAAGACAGCATGGTACTGGCACAAAAACAGACACATCGACCAATGGAACAGAATAGAGAACCCAGAAATGGACCCTCGGCTCTTTGGGCAACTAATCTTTGATAAAGCAGGAAAAAACATCCGGTGGAAAAAAGACAGTCTCTTCAATAAATGGTGCTGGGAAAATTGGACAGCTACATGCAAAAGAATGAAACTTGACCACTCTCTCACACCATACACAAAAATAAACTCCAAATGGATGAAAGACCTCAATGTGAGACAGGAATCCATCAAAATTCTAGAGGAGAACATAGGCAACAACTTCTATGACATCGGCCAGAGCAACCTTTTTCACGACACATCTCCAAAGGCAAGAGAAATAAAAGATAAAATGAACTTATGGGACTTTATCAGGATAAAGAGCTTCTGCACAGCCAAGGAAACAGTCAAAAAAACTAAGAGACAGCCCACGGAATGGGAGAATATATTTGCAAAGGACACCACAGATAAAGGACTGGTATCCAAGATCTACAAAGAACTTCTCAAACTCAATACACGAGAAACAAATAAACAAATCATAAAATGGGCAGAAGATATGAACAGACACTTTTCCAATGAAGACATACAAATGGCTAACAGACACATGAAAAAATGTTCAAAATCATTAGCCATCAGGGAAATTCAAATCAAAACCACACTGAGATACCACCTTACGCCAGTTAGAATGGCAAAGATAGACAAGGCAAGAAACAACAATTGTTGGAGAGGATGTGGAGAAAGGGGATCCCTCCTACATTGTTGGTGGGAATGCAAGTTGGTACAGCCACTCTGGAAAACAGTGTGGAGGTCCCTTAAAAAGTTAAAAATTGAACTACCCTATGACCCAGCCATTGCACTACTGGGTGTTTACCCCAAAGATACAGACGTAGTAAAGAGAAGGGCCATATGCACCCCAATGTTCATAGCTGCATTGTCCACAATAGCCAAATCATGGAAGGAGCCGAGATGCCCTTCAACAGATGACTGGATTAAGAAGCTGTGGTCCATATATACAATGGAATATTACTCAGCTATCAGAAAGAACGAATTCTCAACATTTGCTGCAACATGGACGGCACTGGAGGAGATAATGCTAAGTGAAATAAGTCAAGCAGAGAAAGACAATTATCATATGATTTCTCTCATCTATGGAACATAAGAACTAGGATGATCGGTAGGGGAAGAAAGGGATAAAGAAAAGGGGGGTAATCAGAAGGGGGAATGAAACATGAGAGACTATGGACTATGAGAAACAAACTGAAGACTTCAGAGGGGAGGGGGTGGGGGAATGGGATAGACTGGTGATGGGTAGTAAGGAGGGCACGTATTGCATGGTGCACTGGGTGTTATACGCAACTAATGAAGCATCAAACTTTACATCGGAATCTGGGGATGTACTGTATGGTGATTAACATAATATAATAAAATAAAAAAAATAGTGTTTGAAAGAAATAGCTACTTCGTGAATAAGGAAACTAAGCCTAGACGGGAAAAAAAGTGATGAAAAAGGAATTTGGTATACATCTAAGTAATTTGAAATAAGAATTATTTGTATAAACTAATAATAGTTTTAATGACTAATCTGGATGCTGAATAACAGAATGGGACTAAGTTCTGAGACTGAAAGATCGAAAGGTAGTCAGTTGAGTTAAAGGATTATTTCTAAAATCCTTTTATTTTAGGCGAGGAAATATTTATTGATTAATTTTAGACTTTGTTACGTGTGGGGGCTAAAAACCAAAGAAAATTTATTAGAAGAATAGAAATGACAGTATAATGTTCTCATAAGCAGAAGGGGAAAGAGGAGAATATGGCAACCCAATAGAAAAGTAAAGAAAACAATTGTTAAATAGAAGGAATACATGCAAATAGTAATATTTCATCCAATATATTAGCAATTACAACAAACATAAAATGGTTTAATTTACCAGTTAATATGCAAAGATTTTCAGATTAGATTAAAACAGAAATAAACAGGGGCGCCTGGGTGGCGCAGTCGTTAAGCGTCTGCCTGCAGCTCAGGGCGTGATCCCAGAGTCCTGGAATTGAGCCCCACATCAGGCTCCTCCTCTGGGAGCCTGCTTCTTCCTCTCTCACTCCGCCTGCTTGTGTTCCCTCTCTGGATGGCGGTCTCTGTCAAATAAATAAATAAAATATTAAAAAAAATAAAAATAAAACAAAATCAAGTCATATGTTACTTGCAAGGGACATCCCTAAAACATAAGAACAAATAAAATTTTGAAATATAGTGAAAAATAAATGCCAGATAAATAGTAAATTGAATAAAGTTGATATATATATTAATAAGATGAAATAGACTTTAAAGCAAAAATTATTAGAGGGGCATCTGGGTGGCTCATTCTTTGTGTCCATCTCTTGGTTTCATCTCAAGTCATGATATCGAGGTAGTGAGAGTCATGCTCAGGGCGGAGTCTGCTTGAGGTTCTTTCCCTTTCCCTCCGCCCCTCCCCCCTTGCATTCTATCTCTAAAATAAATAAATGAATAGAATCTTTAAAAAAAATCATTATTAGAGATAGAAGCACAATCACAGAAGGAACAATTTACCAAGAAGATATGAGTCTTAAATCTGTGTGCACATGAACGAATAACAAAAATAAGGGAGCCTGGGTGGCTCAGTTGGTTAAGTGTCTACCTTCTTCTCAGGTCATGACCCCAGGGTCCTAGGATGTGCCCCGAATTGGGCTCCCTGTTCAGCAGGGAGTCTTCTTCTCCCCTTTCCTCTTTCCCTGTCCCCCCACCTCCCCACTAGTGCTCTCTGGTTTCTCTCTCAAATAAATAAATATCTTTAGAAAAATAAAAATAAATAAAAATTAAAATTAAAATCTGACAGTTACGAGGTGACATCAACAAAGGCACAATCACAGTGGAGAAATTAAAATAGACATCTCTTAAAATTAATAGCTAAAATTGGCAAAAAATTAGCAAAAAAATCAAGAATCAAACAACACAATTAGCTAACCTGTTTGATGAATGTATCTTTGAAACTTTATGCCCAATAAATAGCGAGTGTGCACTGGGTAACAAAGTAAATCTTAATAGAGATCGACAACCTGAGTTTAAACCGATCACATTTTCTGATCTCAATAAAATAACTTTAGAAATCAACATGAAAATAATAGCCACACCCCTGATGTTCTATGGGAAAATCAGAAAATTCCTTTGGAATCAAAAAAATAATATAACAGAATTTAGGTCATATTTAAATCTAAACAAAAACGGGGGGGAAAACCCCTCTGAGTAGAGATCAAAGGAATTTGACTAAAGTTAGAAGGAAACTCCTCTAAGTGTGAAGATTAGAAAGGAAGACTGAGAAATTAGTGACACGCGCATCCAGCTCAAGAAGTTCGAAAAAGAACCACTAACAAACACAAACCAATGATTAAAAAAATAGTAATGTTGGGGCGCCTGGGTGGCACAGCGGTTGGGCGTCTACCTTCGGCTCAGGGCATGATCCCGGCGTTATGGGATCGAGCCCCACATCAGGCTGTGAGCCTGCTTCTTCCTCTCCCACTCCTCCTGCTTGTGTTCCCTCTCTCGCTGGCTGTCTATCTCTGTCGAATAAATAAATAAAAAAATCTTAAAAAAAAATAGTAATGTTAAGAGGATAAATTGTTTATACAAATGCAACCGCACCCAGGATTCCCTGCTCTCTGAAAATGGAGTGTTCCTAAGAAACTCTCACCAAGCTGAAACGGCCTCAGGTGAAGAAACCATGACGGTTAATTCCTATGGAAACATATTTTACCATTCCCAGACCCCAAAAAGAACCTCTCTGAGGCTTTCCGGATATCTTAGGACACGTCTTGCTAATGGATGCACACAACAAAGACAAAGCACACATGCTCCCAGACACAAAGCCAAGCCCCGGCAGCTGGACGCTGAGCAGCTGAGTGTAGCTCCTGGGGAGGAGTGGGTGGTGCCGCGGTGGCTGCTGGGGGCACGCGCTGCCTTCACAGGGGCTCCCTGCAAATCAAGTGCTGACGTGGCCTTTGCTTTTGATCTTTTTTTGTGAAAGTGAAAATCCTGTTCAGATTTCTTTAGGTCATTGAAAACAGATACTAATATGGGTCTTCCATAAAAGTGAAGTGATGTTAATGAACTTTTGGAAAGTAGGGGATATTTGTAAACAATGTCTAGTTCTCTGAAAAGATGAATAAAATAGGCCAATCTGTGCCAAGTCTTCATAGTTCTAATATTTTCCTTTTTTTCCCCCAACCAGTTGGCAATGATTCATAATTTAACGAATCAACTTTTAAAAATACATTAAATTCTCTGTTTAAAGAACTGGGGTCATTTTAGTCTCCTCTTAGGATATTGACTTATAAATTTAGCAAAAACAGCTAAACCTGAATTTTATATGTACAGAATGATTACAGTTTACATAGTAGTTACAGTTACATAGTAGTTAATGTAAAAAAATAAAAAAAATAATAATGGTGTGTGGGCAACTGGAGTGCAAATATGAATGTTTAATAATTATGAAAATTATGTGATATATATAAAATTTACAATGAGACATTTATTTTTTCTAATAAAGAATCTCGGAATGAACTAATCTAATCTGATCACCTAAAGAGAATAATATTTTTACAAGCCTTGTGTGACCGTTAACCTTCAGAATATTGTCTCAAGATTTTCAGATAATTTATTTGATGGGTATACCGGTGTGTGTGAGAATTGCTCAAGAAATTCACAAATTGTATAAATCTATTAGATCAAGAAGAAGGGGCAAAGAAGGGAAAGGAAATATGGTAAGACTACTACCACTGGGACAAAGTATTGAAGTAGAATGATAATCACTATCCCAAATAACTTAAAATAAAGGGACCTTTGAGGAGGTGGCAAGACTGAACATCAAGAGTAATGAGAAGAAACTTGCTCTTTTCTCCACAGTTAGGATTCTGAGGCAGAGGTAGAGTAACAAGAACGTGCGTCTGGAATTAGATAGGTTCCATCATCTGTCACAAGATGCATGGCCTTGGGAAAGCTACTTGACTTCATGAGCCTGATGTGTTTTAATGTATACAACGGACCTTCGAATAATAAGAACAAAACATGCTACAATGTTGTGAAAACTAAACAAGATCATGTAAAGCACCAAACACTTAGCAGTGGATGCTAAATAAATACGAGTGCGCCCTTCTCTTTCTTCTTTTCTTTGTGTTTCTGTAACAATTTCTACGTATTTAATGAGGGTCATTTAATTCACTAACATACTCACATTTGCTATGTTGAGTAAGCCTAACTCTAGTTGCAAATGCTGTTAGTATAAATAACAGAAGTTATTCCATGGTATTTATGTTAATATAATTATGTGGAATAAATGGCTATCTGGTAGAATGTTTTTTAAAAAAATGTTTCCTCTTGGTCAATTGCTACGTATGGTTATATTATTGCTACATTTATAGCTGTTCCAGTAGAAACTTCTTTCATTTCAATATGTAATTTTAGATTTTAAGAACATAAGATAATCAGTAACACTTCCGTCACTGTGATTTTCATGTTTTCTCTGGGAACCATGGAAAGAGATCAGGGATGTTTATTTTTAATGAGAAACCCAGAACATTCTAAGAGAAACCACTTTCTCTCACAGTGAACTTACTGCCTGCATTATCTATCCAAGCTGTTAGTCTTACACCGTTACCATCCTCAATCTTACATTTCTGAATAGTTCTTTAGTGGTGCAGAGTTTCTTCATAACTGTGTTAATCATCATTGTTATGAGCATTATTTCATTTCCCTACCCTCTAAGAGCAGTATTGAGTTTTGAATTTATTTAACTAAATTACATGCTAAGACTCTGCAATACTTCTATCAAAAGAATCCTGGGATTAAAAAATAAAAAGGAATTATACACCCAGATTGAAAAGAACCAATGTTTACTAGCTAGTTTATATTTGCAGTGAAATTCTGCATATGGAAATCAATGTAACTCCAGGAACCACAAAAGGCTAATAGCAGAATGTTTAACATTTTTTTTATGTCACATTGAATTTAGGTTTTATAGTTTTAGATTATTGGATGATGATCTTGGTGTTGACTATTCCAACTTAAAAAAAGAAAAAAGGACTGATGATTCTACAAACGGCACTCTTGCTTTGCTGTTGGCTGTCTGCTAGGCACCACCAACCCTCAGGCTGCTGGTGGGACACTTCAGGGCTTAGGGAGGAAGGAGGAGGAATGGAAAACAATAGAGAGTGGTAAGGTAGGTTGCAAAATGAAGGGTACAAGCTGCAATTAAAGGTCTTAATTGTTTTTAATTTTTTTTTTTGTTTGAACACAGGCCACACGAAACATATTTACAGGGTTTATTTTGTCCAACAGGTCAAATCTGTGATCCTTGTTAAAGGAAAAAGCTGAATGCTAAGGCATCCTAAAGGTCTGCTGTGGGATTGCTCTTTAAAAAACAGCACACAGTGAGGGGCGCCTGGGTGGCTCAGTCATTAAGTGTCTGCCTCTGGCTCGGGTCATGATCCCAGGTTCCTGGGATTGAGCCCCGCATGGGGCTCCCTGCTCAGCAGGAAGCCTGCTTCTCCCTCTCTGACTCCCCCTTCTAGTTTTCCCACTCTTGCTGTGTCTCTCTCTTCCAATAAATAAATAAAATCTTAAAAAAAAATAAATAAAAAACAGCTTACAGTGAGGGGTTCCTGGTAGGCTCACTTGGTTAAGTGTCTGACTCGATCTCAGCTCAGGTCTTGATCTCAGGGTCATGAGTTTGGGCGTCCTGAGCAGGGCCCCCAGTGCGGAGCCCACTTATAAATAAATGAATGAATGAATGAATAAATAAATAAATAAATAAAAGCTGACAAGGAGAAGATAACAGAATACCCATCTTGCTCAGAGGGAGAAGAGCATCAGAGGTCAGCCATCCGGAAAAAATCAGCAAAAGCATGGGTCACAGATCAATTAGGTCAATGGAACTGAGGGATGGCAAAAAAAGTTGGAGCTAGAGCTGTACAGATACCCTGCCCAGCTCTAATTATCCAGAAGAATCATGAGTTTGGTAAATTCATTTTCTACTGAAAATTATTAATGATGATATGTGGTTTATAAAAAAAGAGAAAAGTAGTTAAAATCAATAAACGATAGACTGAATATAAATATAAAGACGATATGCCAATCACCATCAGGAAATAATTACTGAGATTAGGGTTGATGGGATTGGTTGTCTGGTGAGAACCAATATATTTAAGATGTCTGAATGAAATTTTACATAAAAGGATCATATATTACTTTTTTAAATAAAAATTCTAAGTCTTAATTTTACAACCTGAATTTTAATCATCATTTTTTTTAAAAGATTTTATTTATTTATTTAACAGAGAGACAGCCAGTGGGAGAGGGAACACAGGCAGGGGAAGTGGGAGAGGAAGAAGCAGGCTCCCAGAGGAGGAGCCTGATGTGGGGCTCAATTCCAGGACTCTGGGATCACGCCCTGAGCCGAAAGCAGACGCTTAACGACTGAGCCACCCAGGCGCCCCTTAATCATCATTTTATTAACTTCTATTAGGTGACAAGTTGTGGAAGCTACTGGGTTACAGCCCATTGAAATCATACGGTATGACGTAGATCTTGGAGCTCTCCCTCTATTCAGTTATTTTAATGTGTACTGCAAAGGGGGATTGGTGTGGCTAAGGGGGAACCAATGAACCTACCAAACCTTTAAAATTTGTTGTAGGAAGGAGTTGGAGATTTGGGAGGGTAGAGTAAGAGAGCATTTAGAAATGAAAGAGACAGACTGAGGGAGAAAAAAAAAATACGAGAAGGGCATGCCAGAGAATAAATGTAGTGCAGAAGTACCTTGGTGAAGAAAAAGTGGCAAATGTGCCTTTAAACATTTTATTTTCTTACATGGGATGGGATTGAGTGAAGAAAATAAATATGTTTTGACATTTTATTGTTTTTGAAGTGACATTTAAATTTTGGAATATTTGTGACATTCCAAATAAATTCCGTTTTAAACACTTAACCTTTTAGGGTAAATGTAGATGATTATTATTTTGTGACATATTTTTATGACACATTCTAGTGTTAATATACAGATTGGATTAAAAATTTTTCTCTATAGTGACAGAGTCATCTCAGCATATCAACCATTGGGAATATTATTTCCCTTTCCAGTTTTCATTTGCAAATTTCATTATAGCATGATATGGTTACCATCTGGTGTTTCTTATATAACATTATACTCAGGCTTTTCAGCTTTGAAATAATAATATTTCAAAGTAAATGGAAATCATTTCTGAGAATATGATTTCATGTAAGTAACACATTTATAAAACATAAAATGTAGCTTAAGTTTATGCATATTATACATACTGGAAATATGCAGAGAGAATAATCATATAAATTTAGAAATCCTATTGGATTTTAATAGTTTATTATGCGATTTATCAGGTTCTTCAGATTAGCTTTTTTGCTTACTATTACATTATCATTTTAGTTGTCTTAAAGCCTTGAAAGCTCTATAATTTTTTTTGATAAATGGATTATAATTTGTCAGCTTTCATAAGGGTTTCTTAAGCATCTCTGCTGAATCATTACTTTGTAATTATGTAGAATAAGTTTTCCAAATAAATAAGCATGTGAGTTCACCTTCCATTCCTCCCTCCCTTCCTCCCTTCCTTCCTTCCTTCCTTCCTTCCTTCCTTCCTTCTTCTTCTTCTTTCTATATGTTTGTATTTGTATGTACTCTATAAATATATATATTTCTTAATTCTCTGTGTGAATTAAAATTCTACTTTAATCCTTTCAACCTTTGGATTCTACTATAATCTTGGTAATAAACTTTGACTTTTAAAATTAAAGTTGTATGTTTCAATTCTAAATATCATTTTATTGATCCAGCAGAAAGCATATACATATAAAGGGTTAATTTGTCTTTAATTCATCTTAAGGCATCTTAGGACCAGGGGCAAGTGTACTGCTGGGCCTATGGTTGGTGTCACTCAATGTTTGTTAAACTGTACTCAAGCTGCATCATTTGTCCTACAAGCTCGCTTAACATTGTTGTTTTACATATGTAATACATTTTCATCTTTAATTAAAATAGTCTGAATGTCTAGAAATGGTTTTATATAAACACAGTTGCATTTTTGGTGCATGACTGACATATTAACCTCTTCAATTTCCATACTGTAATAGCTAAATTTAGAAGGTGCACACATAAAGAGTTGAGTATATATAGCAGACTCCAAAGAGTTTCTCATATAGTATAGTCTCCCAATGAACTATTCATTTTTTAAAAAGATTTTATTTATTTATTTTGAGAGAGAGAAACAAAGAGAGAGTGAGCAGGGGGAGGGGCAGTGGCAGAGGGAAAGAGAGAAGCTCAAGCCGACTTCATGCTGACCACAGAGCCCCATGCAGGGCTCAATCTCTGGATCCTGAGATCATGACCTGAGCTGAAATCAAGAATTGGACACTTAACTGACTGAACCACCCAGGTGTCCCTCAATGAATTATTCTTCCCGGTGTCTATGGTCCTGTGTATAGTTTCCTCCCTCTCAATTAGGACTGGTCTTTGACTTACTTGAACCAACAGAATATGGCAGAACTGATGTGCATAACCTATAAGGCTGGGTTTAAAGAAGCTTTACACCTCTGCCTTAGTCTTTCAAATGTTTACTTACTATGAAGGAAGTCATGTAGGAAATCCAGCCACTCCAAGACTACCATGAAGAGAAAAGCCAGTAAGACTCCAGCAATTCTAACCATCTTATCCAAATATATGACTGAAAAACCAAAAGATGACTCCAGTTTCAATCACCATCTGACTCAAGCAGATGGCAAGAGCTGCCCGGCTTTGCCACTAAGCTTTGGGCAGTTTGTTATAGATAATGTTTGTAGCAATAGATAATGTAAGAGTACAGGACAACGGGGGCGCCTGGGTAGCGCAGTTGTTAAGCGTCTGCCTTCGGCTCAGGGCATGATCCCGGCGTTCCGGGATCGAGTCCCACATCAGGCTCCTCCGCTGGGAGCCTGCTTCTTCCTCTCCCACTCCCCCTGCTGTGTTCCCTCTCTTGCTGGCTGTTTCTCTGTCACATAAATAAATAAAAATCTTAAAAAAAAAAAAAGAGTACAGGACAAGGGAATGAGTATAGAATGGGTAGTTCCCATCTGAGGGGAGGGATGGTGGTGATGGTGGAGAGAGAGTAGGACGGAAGACACGAAGAATATGGACAGTTTGAAAAACTAAGTGGTACAGCAGTAAATGATCCTTCCTCCACGTAAGAAATCCTTTTGAACAGCAAGTTGTTTTTTCTTCACCACTCAAAGTTGTTTTTTCTTCACACCCTCAAAGTCTGTGCTCATAGGGAGCCTATGCTCCCTTTTCAGGGAGCCTAAAAGTAGGAAATCACTCATTCGTTCATGTATTTATTTAAGAAAGTTCTTCTAAACTGCTATGAGGTCCAGTGCTCTGGGCCAGATGTGACCAACAGATGAGGTAGCTGGGCTGTGTCGTTCACTTTTCAACAACAGTGGTGGCACAAGGAAGGAGAAAACATCGATGGCGGCTGAGGTGGAGGCATAGTGGAGGAAATGGAACAGATTTGAAAGGAAAGAGGTGATTATATGAAAGGAATTAAGCAAGGAATATGTTTGAAAAATAAAGATGAGAGGCACAGACAGAGCAGCAGCACCTCTTCCTCTGAGGTGGGTACAAAGCAAAATGTAAGAACAGGGGAAAGGTAACTAAGTTTTTAAGGGAGGAAAGACATATACCAAATGGCATGCATTATCCCAGCTGAGCAGAGGGTGAACTGACTTGCTGGAAGCAGGGCAGGCAGAGGGAGAGAACTGATGCGAGAGGAAAGTGGTAGCTGCTGTGGTTTATGTGCTGAGAATGGGGTAAGGAAGCCACTAGTGATGAGTAAAAAAATCGTCGTGCTACAATGAAGGTCAAGCTGAAGTTGGAAATCATAAATCTGTACTGCAGCCAATCACCATGGTAATGTAAAATCTCCCCTAAATGTAGTTCCCAAAGCAGAAGAAATGGAAACGGATGTGGAGGCTAGGTCCAAAGAAGAAATTGGGATAGATTTTCAACAATTACTTGAGCAAGTAATATTGAATCCAAAAAAACTAAATATAGAAAGATTAAGCATTATGGGTATTTAAACTAATATACACAGATCTTGGGTTTGAGCTCTGACTTTGGAAGACTTTGGGAAAATCATCCAGTCACTTAACATTTTCTCCTCACACATAAAATAGGACTATCTTCTGGATTTCTTTGGAGGCTAACACGAGAAAATTTAAGTAAAGTAGTTTATGTACTTACAGGATAATTTTACTGTAAGATATTATTTTTTCTTTGACAGGAGGTAAAAATTCATTTCATGGATGGCTTCAGCTTCAACTTGTTTGTTGCCCTTTGTTAATGTACCTTTTTATCTGCATCTGTAGAAAACAATTTTTCTACCAGTTACTTTATTTCTCATAGCTACATGTCTCCTGTTTTCTTTTTTTATCTTATTAAGCTGTTTTGTGTCTTTGTCTTAGCAGACCACCAAGAATATTTCTTGCCTCTTTTGCAGCTTGAATTCCAGTTTTCTTTGATCTTTGTTTGTTTTCTTTTCTATGGAAACCTAATTCTACTCTGTTGATATCCTTTCTCTAAACTGCCTAGTGAAATTAGCATAATATGGATGCTTAGTTCTTAATCTGATTCAAAGATAAAAGATTCTATTGATGGTCTAATTTCTTGGATCATGTTCTTAGAACTAGCATTTTACCACATCTCTTTATTCACAGAATTGCCTATTATTTGAATAATTTTCTTAACTTTCATCCATTTACATATATCTGTTGGTGCCGTTAGTTTTAAAACATAGTCTTTAAGCAAGATGTGACTGTTCAACTTATTTTTGCAAGTTGTCAGTAAAATCCTGACATGGATGAGTTTGCTTTCTTATTTAAAGATCTCTTTAGTATTTGCTGTTTTTCATTTTTTCCCCATGATTCTATGAATAACAAGTCAGCATTTGTAATTTTCAAGTGAAAATAGCAGACAGACTGAGTAGCTGAGCTGTAAATTGAAAGAGAATGTGGCTTCATTTGATTGGAGTGACAATTTTCAGTTCATTCAAGGGGGATGTGCTGCATAAAGAAAGAGGCTTTGCAGACAGTTTCTCACCAAAAATAGCCTGGCACAGTTCTGATAATTGGAATAAAGGAATTCTAAGGAAGGTGACATTATATCTAATAAGATGGTTGAGATGTTACACAGGGATAACAGTGAAATGGCTCTGAAGAAACTAAATAAGAAAAACGATTGCATTCTTCTTTAAGTATTAATCTGAATCTACACATCACAGGTATGATTAGCTACTTATGGGAATCAATAATAACACAATATTTTTAGCGAAAGAGTCTAGTTACACTAAGAAATCAAATTCCAAATACCTGGGTGTAATCTCATAGGAGTAGAACTGCAGTGTGATTGCGGCTTAGCGGCAATAATGGTTTGACTCCACCTTAGAAAGGACTGCCAAGATTTTAAGACATGGACAGAAAAGGGAAGCCCCAGACTAAAAGGTGTTCTGTTTATCCAGCAATGATTTAACCAACACAAATACATCCCTGGAGAGCTGTACTCTATTTTGAGTAGGGCAGATTAGTCAGGTTATCCATGATTTACAGAACATAGTCTTGAGATTATTTATCAACCTGTGTTCTCATTCAAGGATCTTCACGACACCATCTGGTGAAAAATGTACTTTTCCAGGTCAAGGAAAAGATGTCCTGAGTATAATAACTGAATAAACTATTAAAGAGAATGTCTTCCACAGGAATTAATTAATTGACTTCCTGGCTTACAACATTATGAATTTGGTTCTTATGAATCAGTCAACCTGAGTCTAACTCCACGTCTAAGTTCTGGTCCTGTGGTAATGGGAACCAATGATCTAAGTTCTCAAAGTATAGTCACCTGACTGCTTTCAGTGAGTCCCCAATATCAAAACTACTATCATATCCATGTTCTTTTTGCATCCTGAGATATGAGTGATTTTAAAAAATAAAAACCTAAAAAAGTCAAAGCTGTTGTGTCTTGTTCTCCTTTAGGGAAGATGGTCTACTTGGCAATCTACTCCACCATGGTTCCCTTAAACAGGTATCAGCATTTGTGCTAACGTACAAAAAAGGGAAATTCCAGCACCTTTGTCAATGTTCATGGCCATGAAAGTAAGAACTCAATTCCACCAATTATTTGTACCATGTTCCACCCTTTCTCAATCTTTTGGACTTTGGGTCATATTTATCAGTCTCTCATTTCTCATTTCTCCTCACCATGAGCTTGACCGGTGGCACCCAAACCTAGTTCCATTCAGGATTACAGATAATTACATTATTCTAGACTAGGTTAGATTAAATGGTATTCAGGTGCCAAAATCTCTGTATTTAATGATGATCTCTGGTGATTCCACTGTAGCCGCTCTGGCACTGATCTTCAGTCTGGCTACTGGGAACCTTGGTCTAAGCTCTCCCTTGAACACTGTGGCTTAGATTGTCCTTGATACATACCCCTCCCAAATTTACAGAGAAGGTTAAGAACAGTTGTGGAGTCAGACAGTCCTGAGTTTAAATCTTGATTCCAGTCTCATCAACTTTGGGTAAGTTACTCAACTGCTCTAAGCTTTGGATTCCTCTTCTGTAATTGTTATTTTGGGACTGTTGACAGTTTAAAACTTTTTAAGGTGTGTATATCCCCTGCATAGTGCCTAGAACATAGTGCCCAGTAAATGCTAAATTTTGGTGCTCATCTTGACCCCAAGATTCCAAATTTTATGCTGGAAGCCTAATGAAATGGATCTCCCTGGGTTCTCTTTAATCCCTGTGATGAAATTTGACAAATGAAGATGATTTAATTATCAGAGGATCCTCAGAATTCACAAACTTGCCTAGGCAGCCACAATTATGCAGTAGTGGTCAGAATTTAAGTGTGCTTTCATGACTTGAGCGAAGTTGAAGGCCTAGAAGTTCTATTAACATTATTCTTTTATACCTAGGTCCTGCTGCAGTCATGCCTACGGTTTCTAGCTTTAGAATTAAATAATCTATGAACACTAATCTCACTGAAAATCTTTGACTAGATTTTTCCAGTAATATATTCATCAAATTCTATAACACATTTTTCTTACTTTCTTCCTGAAGTTGCTTCTATTGCAGTACCACTTGACATTCCTTGGTCTTTTCTCATGATTGCATGTATTAGATGTATAACCAGCCCTTTCCCTCTGCCCTCCTCAAATGTTCTTGTAAGAATGGAATTAATATCAAGGAATATGCTCTTAAGTATTCTTACTGAGGTATTAATGCATTTGGAAGTTGTAAATAGAAGTCATAAACTGAGGGAATAATTGGGAGCCAAAGACCTGACACATAATCAATTCATTGCTACTATTTGATTCTTTTTTCTTTTCCTATGACGAGTGGGGAGTTATCCATTCTTTATTCATAAAGGTATAAATATTATTTGCTTGTTTCAATAATTCTGGTATTTTATCTTTTCAGAGTCACCATTATTGATGTGTAATTGCATGTATTTGTTAGTCGGTATGACTCAAAATAGACCTCCTAGGATCTATATGCTTCTTATTTTTTCTTAATCATTCTAGTTAAACCATTTATAGTGGTAGCCAGTAGTGATAGCCTCAGTTCTGATAGCTGTTGATGGTTGACTAATGCATAAGTTTTTCATATTTTCCTGCGTTAATATCCAAATGGTGTTTATGGATGGGAAAACTTGTAGTGATGGAATTGCTATTGGCTCTTAATTTGATTTTTCCCTCTTAATCTTGATTTCAAATATATACCTTTACTTTCTGGAGAAAAAAATATGCAAAAATTAGATCTAGAGGCTGGTATTACAATTTTATAATAAGGTAAAAAGGAATTTTCAAGACTCCAATGGGAAATAAAATAAGTAAGTAGATAGGTTTATCTTCAGGTCTCAGAAGTCATTAGATCAAAGACTTTAGTTTGGGAGAGGATGGAAATGTCAGAGAAAAAAATGTATTATAGAATATGGAAGAGGGAGAAGTCACCTCTTTAATTACCAGGACGGAGTAGGAAATAAGACTGAAATTTTGGAACATTATTTGCATGTAAATTGCTTTTCTCCATCAAAATACGAGTCTTCATTTGTCATGTTATAAACAGATAAAGTTACAACTTTCTCTAAAACAAGTAGAGCAAAGTGGCTAACCTAATTATAATATTAATTTTCAGACTTCCATAAAAAAGAAGCATTTTAGTTATTTTCCAATTTTTATTTCTGTTCTCTAATGGAGTTTCTTTTCTCTTCCCTGTTTCCCCCCAGAGCTCTCACATATAAAGGGAAATAATGAGAGAACACTTTGTTAAACCACACACACACACACACACACGCGCACACACACACACACACACACACACACACAATGGAAATGTGTTAGTTAAAGACACATTCAATAAAAAAGAGGTAGAATTGTTTTTATATTCTTTTTTCATTTGATCGATGCCTTTTCATTTTAAGATATATGTTCAAATACTCCTGGTCATATCTATCTATTAAGAGCTGAGTTACAGAAAGGACCTCAGTCACCCAAAGCAAGTTAGTAGTAGCAGGAATTTGTGCTGAATCAGAGAAGAATGCTAGCATTCCTATGGGAAAGATAATTCAGCTGTTTTGCTTTAATGATAAAATTCTCATGAGTAATCTCCATGGACCAGTGTGTCGGTGGGTCAAATGTGATGTTAACTATTATATTAAAATATTTATTTTCTTGTCTTTATAGAAAGCATTATTCAAAACATCAAATCAAGAGGGATAATTATGTAAAATAAAAGTAGTGAGGATAAAAGAAGCAAATGTGAAGGGAATAATTGGAATTTAGCATACCTTGCAGGAAAAAAAAATGTACTTTTAAAAGAAGGGTATTTCATTAAATCAGAGCATTATGGCAATCAAATCTCTTGGTTCTTAGATTGTTTATACTCAAGAACTATTTTGAACTTCACAGGTGTGTTAGCTGGAACTTGGTGCAATTACAATCCTTTCAAGATCTAATGTGGACTGTGGCTTACAATGAATGAGAAACAGAAAAATTGACCCCAAAGCTACTAATCCAAAGCATTCCTGATTAGTTGAGCTTAGTTTTTGATAGTTTAAAACTTCCTTTTTTTAATTCTAGAAAAAAGTAATCTTTTAAAATTTGGTATTTGACACTGAATATTATAGACAGAAATAGAACATAACTAAAACACAATAAGCACCACATTTATCTAATTGTTCAAAAACAACTTCATGATAGTGAATGTTTCTTTAAAAAGTAAGGAAAATGACTATGTGACAAGATAAGAGTTATTTTATTATAAAAAGGAATGTAAATCTGTTATTGTTTAGCATTTAGAACATTGATTTTAAAAAGTTATATGTGAAAAGAGTTATGTTTTCCTTTTCATTCAACATTTTGCTCAAGTTAAACATATGTTGAAGATGTCACAGAAAAATGTGAAGACAAGATTCTTAGTTACCTCCATTCTGTGTGTGTGTGTGTGTGTACAGCAAGCTGGTTAATATCAACCTATAGAGCAATAAAATGTATTCTATGGGGTGATCGTTTCTATTAGATGAGAATCGATTATATCTCTACCAGAAAGATAATGCATTTGCATTGCGATGAACATGAATCATTTGTGCTGTTACCAAGGCTTGCAGTTTAACTTTTGTCTCTAGGTAGTCCTAAAATTGCCTTGTCAATGGAAAGGCAATCAAAGGAGAACATTTTATACAACCAGATAATTCCTGGAGGGACCCCTAGATGACACTTCACTGAAGCATTTCACTGTAAAGACACCCAGCCATCTCTTTTGCTCATTTCCCAGTTTTGAATAGTTTTTTTTCCCCTAACCACACCATTCAGACAATGGCATATGTTGTTTGCAGTCAACTAACTTTTATCATCTATTTCAATGTGTTACCTGGGATCTTTCTGCACTTTATGACTGAAATAAAATTGATTCAAATTCCCAAAGCTTTCTGTGAATTTCCACAGAGCTTTTTACCTATTCTAGGTTACCCGTGACTTTCAACTCTTGCTTCCACTGAATATATTCAATGTATCAATTGCCTCACATTCTAGAGTTCTCCTCCATGGCCAACTGTCCCTTCAGTTAAACAAAGCATCTTACTTGGTCTCTGCAACTTTTCCCAGTATTTCTAAATTGCAAATAACTTCAATTTAGATATCTAGGGAACTTTCAGATGAGTCGGGGCCATAGTTTCTACATTTTATCTGTCTCTATACCTTAGATCTTTGATCTGCCTGCTATTACAACTCTGTCTCCCAAGAAATGAAATTCAAAGCTTCCCTGTAAGTTAATAATATAGGTCTAAATAGGAGGGAATGGGGGTCTTACCAACAGTACTGCCTTGGAAAACTAACTGCTTGGTTTGGCCTAGGCAATTGGTTCTTTTGGAAACCATACTTGATTCTATATTGAACTACAAAGATCATTGTTCCTTAAATTACAGGTAAAAGTATCAGGGTGTAATTTTAGAACAACTTTAGAATAAATTTCATGTTAATTAATCACATTTAGTTTCTGCTAGATTTGCTTTAAGAAGTGCTTAATGCATTTTGTGGGGAAGATATGAAGACTACCCATGTTCATTGATGCAAAACTTGAGAGCTTTTGGTCAAACAGAAATATCTTTCTCTTTCTTTGATACCCTCCTACCTTCTAACCTTCCTTGTCTTTTTTCTTACCACATATATTTATTTAGCATCTACTAAGTGACAACCACCATCGTAGCCTGAATTTATAATTGTAAACAAAAGAGAATCTGTTCTCATATAGCTTTAAGTCTGTGTAGAGAAATACAATTAAGAAGGGAAATAAATTTTAATGATAAAGGCAATATGTATGTATGTATGTATGTATATAGGCAATACATACATACAATATACGTATATGTATATATATATATGAGAAAATAGCAAAAGTATTAAGTATCTGTTGCTCTGCAATGAATTATTTCAGAATTTTAGATAAGCATTCAAAAATCATTTATTATCTCAGTTTCTAGGTATCAGGAATAAGAGAACAGCTTAGCTGTGTGATTCTGGCTCAAGAGTTTCTCATAAAATTGTACTCAGAATGTTGGACAGGGCTGGGGTCATCTGAAAGCTTAAGTGGGTCTGTCTGGAGGATCCATATCCAAAATAGTTTATTCACATGGTTGGCAAACTGGTAGTGGCTATTGGCAAGAGACCTTTCCATAAAGTTATTGAATGTCCTTACAATATAGTGGTTGGCTTCCCAGAGAGTAAATGATTTAAGAGAGAGCAAAGAAGAAGCATCAATGCTTTCTATGACTTATCCTTGAAAGTAACACACCATCAATTCTTGAAATATCCTATTGGTTATATATGTCAGTCTTATTCAATGTGGGTGGGTGGGTTAGTGTTATTAAAAAGTGTGAATAACCATTTGGTGAGAGTCATTGGTGGCCATCTGGGAAGCCATCTACCAAAGATGCTCAGCCTAATTTGGGTGGAAGAGAGTGGTTTAAAAATGTCTTAAAAGTGAGATTCAGGTCACAGAAGATGAAAAATATTAAGAAAACTAATTGATTTTAAGACTTTAATTATTTTAAAAGCCCTTTTTGGATTGATTATGTGAACACCTCTACATATCCTGAATTATAATAATTGAAATGACCAGAAATCTTTGTTCAGAAACAGTTGACTGAGAGCTGCATGGAAAAATGCTGTTTTCTAGATCATGGTGCCTGGAAACTTAGTTATCAGTATTAAAATGTTCAAGAGAACTGGCAAAGACTTTTTTACTTAACAATTATACCAAATCTAAATTGATTCTCTATTCTTTTTTCCTTCTTTTTTTAAAATGTGCTCCACCCTTTCCCTTTACACTGTTCCTACCATATTTTGTAAAAAAAACTATTTCCCCTTTATTTTGAATGTCCTAAGAAGTATCTCCCTAGAGCGAATACTTGAAAAAAACTAGGCTTTCATTTTGAGAAAAAGAATAAGACAAGGATATTCACTATCACCACTGCCATTTAATATTGAGCAAGAGTTTTCAGCCAGTGCAGTGAAAAAGGAAGAAGATATAAAAGATACAAAAATTTCAGAGAAGAATGGAACTATCGTCATTTGTAGGTAATATGATTAGGTATATGGAAAGTAAAAAAAATATATAATTACTGAGTGAATTTAGCAAGATTTCTGGACATAAAAGCAATATACAAAAATAAATGGCCTTTATAAAATGCTTCAGGAACATAAAATACCTAAGAATAATTTTAACATAAGACTTCTTTAGAAAACACAATAAAATAAAATTGATAGAACTAAAAAGATCCAAATAAGTGGAGAGCTTGTGCATGTACTGGGAAACTCATTATTTTAAAGATACCCCTCCAAATTGATAAATTAATTCAATGTACTACTTGTTAAATTCCAGAAATTTAGAATAATGGATTGACAAGCCAATCCCAAAACATATGGATATGCAAAATGCCAGGAATAGCTTACATAATCATAAAGAAAAACAAAATAAGAAGACTCGCTCTATTTAGTATCAAGAATTATTATAAACCTACTATAATTAAGACAGGGTGGCATTGACATGAGATGGGCAAATTAGACCTACAGATTGGAGAAGGGAGCAAAGAAATTCCTGTTCTCAGCAACATTGTAAGCTCAACAGATATCAGAGCAATGGAGTCTTTTTAATAATAGTTTTAAACTATTGTAAAGTTCAAGTTTATAAAAAGTTTATAAAAAATAAAGATACCACTCTGTGCCCACCCTACTTCACACCATATGTAAACAATTCCAAGTTGACCATAAATCTATGTCAAAGGTAATGAAGCTTTTGGAAAGAAACATCATGTCCTATTGTGAGTGACAGAAATTCAACTCAAATGAACATAAGTAAAAAGGCCTTTAGTGGTTAATATAATTGGAAAATCTGGATTATGGACCTCAATGTCCTATGTATGATGTTTCTTTCCATCACTTTGCTCTGCTAGCTCATGCTCTGTCTTATTTTGCATAAAGGCTCTCTCTTGCAAGTGCAAAGATGGCCTGAAAAGTCCCTGACTCAGATCCTCTGACATTGGCAATTCCACCAAGAGATGATTTTTTCAGGTAGTGACTGCTGGGCTTGATTTATATGTCCATAGTGATACAGTGTGATGTCCATGAGAGGAGGACCTTGATAGGCTTAGCCTAAACCATGTTCCAGTGGGGAGACAGGACTTGTGACTGACTGCTCCACAGGGATGACCTAAAGTGGGACAGTGGTTCTTTTTTTCTAGGAAGCAATGTTGACCATTCAAGTTTAAAAAGAGAAAAGGAAAAATGAGTTTTTGGTACCAAACTTTGGTATCAATTATATATCAGAATAATATAGCAGAATCATAATGGTCAATGATGTTGCTTCATGTAATTTAAAAAATACTGCATACTGGATGCCTGGGTGCCTCAATTGGTTAAGCCTCTGACTTTGGCTCAGATCATGATTTCAGGGTCCTGGGATCCAGGCTCCCTGCTCAGCGGGGAGTCTGCTTGTCCCTCTCACTCTGTCCCTTCTGCTGCTTGTGCTCACTCTCTCTCAAATAAATAAAATCTTAAATACTACACATTTTCCCATTAATATAATGAAATACATTGTGTACTGAGTATTTACTATGTGCCCTTCTTTTTATATACATCATCCCATTCACAACAAACCTAAATGATTGTATTTTTATTCGTATTTTCGGGGGAGGAAAAATGTCATCATGGCAGAATTGTGATTAGTATCCAGATTTATCTTAACTCCAAAGACTGCTGCTTTTCAATGTACCAAGTTGCATCTCAATAAAATATAGTATTAAGAACTATCATTAATTAGCAAAGTTCACTGCTTAGCTTCTTATGGAATAAACTTGGACTTACATTTGAAAAAGGATTAAACCTTGAATGTAATTTTTAATTTAAATAGGATAATTTTCACATACGAAATTTAGAGTTAGATTGCACATAAATTAGTGATGACAAAGGGTAAATGCAGAAATATTACATATAGCATATATTGTGCTCCTTGTGACTAACATAATATCATTTACAGGTTTGGTTGCTGTAGTGATGGTCTCATATGTTCATTTCCATCCAGAAATCCAGTAGAGGTTTTCTAGCAGTATAAATAGATTCCAAATTAAAAATATTATTTTAAGGCATCATTTAATTTTCATGAATACAGAGAACATTCAATTATATGTAATTCTATTACATCACATTATTTGGAGTAGTAAATTAAAAGATGTATTTAAACCTGTAGTCTTCAAAGATTAGATTTGGAAAAGAGGATTCTATTTTTCCCTGGGTATTCACTTGGATTTGCATATTCCTAAAATGACATGGCTTTATTCCCTTAAGGCTAAAAGATTTGTAAGCTTTCACGTATTGGAGAGCACAGTTACAACATGAACTTCTCAGTTTGACTTTTTAGTACAGTCCAAATATAAATAGATTTATTGGGAGGGTAAGATCTCAGAAAGGCAGTCAATACTGAGAAAAAAAATGAGCAAAACATTTGAGCTAAATGAATTATGGCTAAGATACCAGTCTCCTCACTGTATGGAACGTTCAGTCACGTGGCAGTGTTTTCCTGCATGATGTCAGGCTCTCATCCTTATAGGTACTTAGTTTCTATTTCCATTCCATATGAATGTTTGACATAGAACTTTTTTATTGATAATTAAACTTTTGGTATTTAAAATCCAAGGCTGCTCTAAGTTAAGGAACTTCTTCTTTGTCACCCTTCTATAATTTTCTTGCATTGACTTAGAGAGCTGGGTCATTTAAATGTGTCATCTACATCCAGCTGAAAGATTGACTTTTTTTCCTTTTTATGTTTCTGGACTTTTTGGTTAATCTATATGCAGGGTTCATTTATTCCGACAGGTGGTAAACAATTTTTGTTTTCTTTTTTCCATATCATCTATTTAATTGCCATAACCCTTGTCAGAATTTAAATTTTCCTTGTCCAAATTGCTGTCAGTTTTTGAACATTTTGAATTGATCAGTTCATATAGAAATTAATTCTTTGCATTCTAGTAATTGATTACCTAGTAATGAGTTCCAACTGGTTATGATGAATGGTTTAATCCCGGAAAGTGTGAAACATTTCTGTGCTTGTGTGAACACAGCCTTTACTTCTGAATAAGGTGGGTTACAATAGCAGTAGCCAATTTAATGCCATCCTAAATAATAACATTCATGAAATTATAGCATTTATGTGTTGGTCATATTTTTATAATATACAATAAAATAATCATTAAAATGGTAATACTAATTTTCTGTGAACCATCCATAGGATATTGATTGATCAGTGGGACACACAGGCTTAAAAGATAAAGCCCAGACTTCAGATTCCAAGACATGCCAGATTCTTTATAATCTCATCTTGGCCAGTTTCTTTCTTTAGATTTTCCTTATTATATACACATTTTTCCTTATTTTCTTTATGTTGTTTTTTTCTTTCTTTTTTTTTTTTTGTTTAAAGCTCTTTCCTTCAACTTCTTCACTTAGAAAACTCTCATACCATTTTGTACATACTTTTCCTGGAACATTATTATATTATATTTTATATACTTGGCTGTTCATATGCATTAGTTCTCACAGACTGTGCTTCTTGGAGACTATCTGCTCCCTAGCTTTACTGAAGTGAAGCCTTCAGGAATTACTGTTTACCATACATAATGCTTACAAACATCAGTGATTTTTAAACTTTTATATTTACTCAATTCAACACAAGAAAATCCTTTTTATTTTATTGCTTGATAATAGAATTATGACATACTCATCAGAGAAAATTTGGAAAAGTATTAGAAATTCCTTTCTGCAAGGCTGGTTTAGAATCTGGGATTGCTTTAAAGTTGAGTAATTATTTGCTTTGCAAGCCAAGCTTGTGAGTTCATTTAACATACAATTTTCTTAAAAACTTAGGACATCCAGTTTGTTTGGTCTTTTCAGTTATGTGGAAAAGTAACCACAGCCAAGAATCTCATCTGGTTACAGTTAGTAAGACTGGAGAATCTCTTCTTTATTTCCTGATCTCTGTGCTTGGCCCTTTGTTCTTTGAGCAGTTACACTGAAATAACTTAGCGTTCGTTAGTTAAGAGCCTCGTTTTCACTGACAGAGAAGTCTTCATGTGAGATAATGAAGAAAGGTCACCCTGAAGCTTTATCTTCATCTATTTAATCTACAGATGCAGCTGCCTCGTCCAATCTTCCAAAGCGCCTGCTTACTGGACGCTGTCAGTATCTTCCTGCAGTTAGTAGTCAGAGAGTGACTCTGAGCAGAGCCGTTCCACCTCTGCTTGTAGACCTGCTCAGTCTTGCTCAATTTCATCCCATTCCTCAGTACCTTGCAAAAAGCAACAGTAAGTAGCCAACATAACAAAATTCTCTGAAATTTTCCAATAACTTTCCCTAGATCTAGAGACGCAGGAAATACATTAGCAGCTTTCCAAATGTCTGTGGATGACCATTCTAGCAAATGGTCTGCCTTGGCATGGTCAGATTTGGCTGGTCTCCCACCCACACTGCTGTTTCTCGTTGTGTGTTGTCCAATTCTGACTCGTGCTTTGTATCTTAGGTTTTGTTACTGTCCTATCCCACTTCTAGGTACTGATTTCTTTATTAGGTAGAATATAACTAGTAGGTACAGAGGCTCAAGTGAGAGAAAATTTTACTTTGCTCTCTTGTGACAATATGGAGGTAAGTCCAGCAGGGTGGCTTGGTGGCTCTGTACCACAAAATCGTTGAAGCACCAAGGTTCCATCTGTGTTACTACCCTGCCATCCCCTCTTATATTTAGGTGCCTATGGAATCTGAGGGGTCCAAAAGTGGGCAATTCCAAGTGCTAAGGTTCTCATTCTAGACAATGACAGAATTAAACACTAGTTGGGGCGCCTGGGTGGCTCAGTTGTCAAGCATCTGACTTTGGCTCAGGTCATGATCCCAGCGTTCTGGGATCGAGCCCTACGTTGGGCTCCCTGCTCAGTGGGAAGCCTGCTTCTCCCTCTCCCACTCCCCCTGCTTGTGTTCCCTCTCTTGCTGCCTCTCTCTCTGTTAAATAAATAAACAAAATCTTAAAAAAAAAAGAATTAAACACTAACTATACCTGCATGTTATGATTTATTACTGATATATTTAGGCCTATTATATTAATCAAGTAAATTGCATATTGATCATTCCATTGGTTTGAAGATCTAGTTATTCTTGACTAGTCTTTGCTTTCTTTAGACAATATTAGCTTCAGATTGGGTAGGTTATCCAAAGTTAGAATACTCTGAAGGATGTCCCGGGTGGTAGGGTTTGTGCAGAATTTGTTATTGCTTATATCGTCTAGGGCTCCCAAGGAGGATGATGGCATCAGTAAAGGGAAAAGTTAAAATCAGGAGGAAAACAGTGGAAAAGCAAAAAAATCCAGCCACAATAAAAATAAAAGCACTAAAAAGGAAATGAGTAAAAATCTCGTACAGGTATTTGTTTGTTCTTTTGTTTCCCTCCCAAATGCCTCTGTGTGGTAGCCCCAGCCTGGTAGATTATATAGATAGAAATATTTATGTAAATAAAAAGTGGAGAAAAAAAGAATAGTAATGATGCAATGATAATACATTGTATGGCATTTTAGAATTGCCATCTTGCCTAAGAAAATAAAACCTAACCTTTGACAGAATGGCATGGAAAGAAGAAGCATAAAAGAGATAGGTTCTGAAAGAGAATTGTCTTTCAGAGAAGCAAGTGCTTTCTATAGGAACCACATGTTAATTCACCAATTTTGCACAGCTGATGAGATGACAAAACTCCAGCCTTCCTCTGAAGGACAATAGATGGTCTAGACCATTTATTGATCTTGATCAGGGGATTGCAATGTTGTTGAATAAGCAACACAATGAGAGTATCTTCTTAAATATAAAGACCAAACTAAACTGACCCATGTTTATCCATGGAACTGTTTTGTGAGTTTCTTTGGAGGAGATACATCTCTCTTAATACAAGCAAAGATATAGCTAATGCCCTTTGTAATTATGCTGATGTAAGGACAGACCAAGTAAGCCTGAGAGAGAGAACCCATCTAGAATTGATTACATGCAGTGTGGATGTAGAATTTGATTAAAAATTTTAATGAGCATTTTACTTTTAATAATTAAAATGTAATTCAGAAGGAAATTTTAGATAACCCCCATATTTCATTGAAATTGTAACTTTCCTATCTCTGCACTTTAAATGACTGCATTATTAAATGTTATTCATATCTTGATCACCTTAAGTATCAAGTGAATTATTTAGAGAAGTAACCTGAGACTTTCAGTGAATCACGTATGTCCCCTTTGTATGACTTATTTTCTTTTTTCTATGGAGCAGAAATAACATATATTTTGATGCAAACATTGTTAAAGACAGAAACAAATTGATATATATACTTCAAATTATGTCATTTTTAAAATAAGCGTCCTTTTTTAGAGTAGTTTGTGATTTACAGAAAAATTGAGAATATAGTGTAAAGGGGTCTCACAAGCAGCCTCACCAAGTTTCTCTTATTATCATCTTGCATTATTATGGCACATGGTTATTACTGATGAACCAATATCAACGCCACATTGTTAACCAGAGTTCACAGTTTATTCGTATGTCCTCAGTTTTTACCTGTTCTCTTTCTCTGTTCCAGGATTGCATTCAGGATACCACATTATATTTAGTCATTATGCCTCTTTTGGCTCTGCTAGGCTGTGAGGGTTTCTCGTATTTTTCCTTGTTTTTGATGTCCTTGAACATTTCGAGGATTGGTCAGGGATATTGCACAGTTCTCTTCTCTTGGAATTTGTCTGATATTTTTCTCACGATTGGACATGATTGGGGATTATGAGTTTGGGGGAAGAAGATCATAGAGGTAAAGTTTCATTTTCATTGTATCATACCAAGGATTCGTACTATCAACATGATTTATGATTGTTGATGTTGACCTTGATGACATGGAAGTGTTCGTCAAGTTTTTCCACTATAAAACTTTTGTTTCCCCCTGTCCAAGCTACAGTCTTTCCAAGAAAGTCTCTATGCATACCCAACACTTAATGAGTGTGGAGTTACACCCCTTGTTCTTTAGGACAGAATAGCTACATTTATTATTTGGAATTTTTCTGCATGAAGATTTGTCTCTTCTCTCTCATTTATTGATTTATTTAATCATTTATTTTATATCAGTATGAGCCCATAAATGTTTATTTTATACTGTGGGTTATAATATGATATTACTTGACTTATTCTGTTGCTCAGATTATTCTAACTTTGGTCACTGGAAGCTCTCATAGTTGACTTCTATGCCCTTTCGACATAGACCCACAACACATGTTTGGTTGTTTTTTTTTTTTTCCATTTTCTTATTTTTTGGCATTGTAAAGTGCTCTGGGTTCATCTTGTGTATTTCCTATCTTAGGCCTAGACTCAATGATTTTTCTAACAATCCCTGGTTGTTTTTATTGGAGAATGATATTAGAAATGGTCTGAGTGCTAGGTGTGTTCACTGCTGCTGGAGTCTTGTTTATTCTAGGCCTGACAGCTAACTGAGCAAAGACGTAAATGTATATATGGTAACCCATTTTTGTATACGAATATATAAATATTACTATACCTTAACCATCTTTACATTCAGCTAAACATGGGTTCATACTGATATGTCCAAATCTCATCAGTTATATGGGTCATTAAAGCCCCTGCTTCTTACTTAATTGTAAATTTCTACTCCAACAATGAGAAACCTGGCTCCCACCACCTGCCATCTGTTTACTTAATTGTTCTAGTCCAATATAGGTGTAAAGCAGCATTAAAATTGTGAATGCCTAAAATTGAGAATTCCCCATGGGGAACAGCTTTATCCACTAGATTACAGCCCTCATGTGCAGTTCCTTTTGCCTTTAGTCTCATAGAACCCATTCATTTCTAAAGTTACTTATGTCTGCACCTTTTCTCCCATCTTTATCAGTGAGATTTTTTCAGATATTTATATATAGCTATTCTCTGGATTCCTTCCTGGAATCCCCCAACCTCCTAAATTATTATTGAGGATTATTATTATTATTATTAGAAATTTTGTATACATTGGAATTTGTTTTTTGTGCTGTAAAGTTTTATTGCCTTTGACAAATGCGTAATGTCATGTATCTATAATTATAATATCATACGGAACAATTTCATGGCACTAAAAATCCCCATGTGCTTTACCTATTCATCCCTCCCCCCTGACCACCAGGTCTGGGCAACCACTGATCTTTTTACTGTCGCTATAATTTTGCCTTTTCCAGAATATCATATGATTGGAATCATACAGTAAAGAACTTTTTCAGACTTGGTTCTTTCACTTAGCAATGTGCGTTTCAGGTTCCTCATGATCTTTCCGTGACTCCCTAACTAATATTTTTCATGTTTTTGAATAATACTCCCGACTCTGAATGTACCAGAGTTTGTTTATCTGTTCACCTACTGAAGGATATGTTAGTTACTTCCAGTTTTTGGTGATTGTGAACTAAGCTGCTATAAGTATTTGCAGGCAGGTTCTAAAGTGAACATGAGTTTTCAGATTAGTTGGGTAAATACCTAGAAATGTGACTGTTGGATCAGATGGTAAAGCTGTGTTTACTTTTTTAGTTAAGAGACTGCAAATTAGGGGCACCTGGCTGGCTCAGGCAGAGGAGCATGCGATTCTTGATCTCGAGTCATGAGTTTGAGCCCCATGTTGGGTGTAGAGATTACTTAAATAAATAAAACTTAAAAAAGAAACTGCAAATTATCTGTCAAAGTGGATGTTTCATTTTACATTCCCACCAGCAAATAAGGAGAGTCCCTGTTGCTAGGCATCCTTGCCAACATTTGGTATTGTCAGGTTTTACATATGTGGTCGTATCGCATTGTTGTTTTAATTGAAATTCCCTAGTGACAGATGATGTTAAACGTTTTATCATGGATAAGTGTGATGGTTCGTTTTATGTGTCAGTTTAGGTAGGCCGTAATATGCAGATATGTGCTCAAATACTATTCTAGATGTGTCTGTGAAGTTTCTTTTTTTTGAATAAGATTAACATTTAAATCAGTACATTTTGAGTAAAACAGATTGTCCTCCATAATGTGAATGGACTTCATCCAATCAGTTAAGGCCTTAAGAAAAAGACTGACCTCCCCCAAGAAAGAGGGGATTCTGCCAGCAGACCGTTTTCAGACTTGAACTGTGGCTCTACCCTGGGCCTCCAGTCGGGTGGGTCACTGCACCCTGCAGATTTTGAACTTGTCAGTCTCCACAATGATGTGAGTCGATGACTTAAAATCTCTCCCTCTCTTTGCACACGCACACACACACACACACATGCACATACCCTATTGATTCTATTTCTTTGGAGAACCCTAATACAATAGCTATCTGTCCTACTGCTGAACATGAAAATAACTGAATGATTTATTGGTAAATCAGATAAATCTGAGTAACAGTGACACTTAGATACTCATTGTAGTACAATTTTTTTTCAGTGCTAATAGCTCCTGTGTTCTGTTTTTCAGTCTTCAGTAGTTTGCATCCATGCTCAGTGTAGCTTCACCTCAAATGTGGATTAGCGAGAATGATAGCAACATTATGGTATGTGGAACTAGGGACATAGGTACGATATGCCTAATTATATCTCCAGACTTTTATCATAGTTCCAGAGAAAGAACATCTTTGCTGGTTTACAATTTATGGGAGTTGTAGTTTTCTTTAGGAATCTGCAGAAGTAATTACTATGAGATTCAGGAGCTTATTTTTTTAGGAAAAATGTTTTCTTTGTGACATTACCTTATGCTTCCCCTTACTATAATACTGAAAAACGCCCAATTCTATTTGGCTCTGGGGAAGCCAGAAATAGAAGAAGAAATAAGTGAGAAGAAGAAATAGGTGATTTAAAGTGAGGTAACCACAGGGGTGGCTCTTGGATCCTTCCCTTACGGTGTAGCCTTGGGTAAACTTCTGTATATCTGGGTACTCTAGTTTCTTCACTTGTTTACAAGGTGTCATGGTTAATTTTATATGTCAACTTGATGTGGCCATGGGGAATGCAGATATTTGGTCAAATGTTATTCTGAGTGTATCTGTGAGGGTGTTTCTGGATAAGATTAACAACTGAATTAGTAGCCTGAGTAAAGATTGCCCTTCTTTTTTTTTTATTTTTTTTTAAAGATTTTATTTATTTATTTGACAGACAGCCAGCGATAGAGGGAACACAAGCAGGGGGAGTGGGAGAGGAAGAAGCAGGCTCATAGCAGAGGAGCCTGATGTGGGGCTCGATCCCAGAACGCCGGGATCACGCCCTGAGCCGAAGGCAGACGCTTAACCGCTGTGCCACCCAGGCGCCCCAAAGATTGCCCTTCTTAACCTAGGTGGACCTCACCTAATCAGTTGAAGTCCTGCATAGAACAAAAAGACTGAGTAAGAGGGAACTCTTCTGTCTGATGCCTTTGAACCGGGACACTGGTTTTATCCTGCCTTTGGAGTCAAACTGAAACACTGGCTCTTCTTGGGTCTTGAACCTGCTGGCATTCAGACTGGGACTATACCATCGGCTCTCCTGGGTCTCTAGATTGCCAACCGCAGATTTTGGGACTTAGCCTTCATAATCACATCGGAGCAAAGTCCATATTATATATATATATATATATATGNCAATAGTTTCTTTATATTACTGTTTTCAAATACTAAAGACACTGTAGTAAGAAATACATTTTATATAGTGACCTGTAACCATTCTTCTGACATATATGTATACACATACTGGTAAGATAAAGTTTGCCTTTTCTATAAAAATGTTTTCATATCAATATCATTTTATTAATGTTTATTAGAGCATAAGAAAGATTCTGAAACCAACTTTCTATAAATTAGAAAATAATCTAACGTGTCAAATATATCTGGCTGTCCATAATACACAAAGATAAAGTTATGCACATTCATTATGCCTGGTTGAGTTTTTTCCTTCCATTCCTCCATCTTCATCAAGGATGAAAATTCTGGGTCAACTAAGTTGTGAATAATAACAATTTCCTCTCTCTGTTCCACAATATAAAGAGTGAATTAATCTTAATCCAAAATCATGATAAATAAAATATCTGACAATTACCTTTCACTGTAAATGAAGAACCAAATTGTAGTAATTGTTATGAAGTGTAATAATAAATGCATTGTAATAATTCACTCCTTTTAGGTGTGGAGTTTAATTCAATTATTTATGCAAGGTTTTGAATAGCAAATGGATTTTTCTTCTTAAAGTTGTTCTATTTTCTTCAATCAAGTAATGATTAAAAGTTTGAGACTGCGAAAGAGATGTAAATATATTTCTAATTTTATTTCATTCAAACCTCCTTCATTTTTCATGCCCTCTTCAATGTGATACAACATATTTTGGGAACATGGGGAAGATAGGGTGATGTCTTGTTTGCCATAATAATAATACTTTTGGAAGCCTTCACATATGTTGACAGTATTGTTAATTTCTCCCCCAAAAGTTTAGCCCATAAAGAATGCTTAAAATGCCAGTTAAATATACCACTTTTATTACCAAAATACCACATTGAAAATATCTGCCAACTGCAGTTGCTTTACATTTAGAAAAAAGTGAAATTCACTTTTGAGCTCCCAATCTGTCAAGACTTGTGAGGTGTCTGAGATTTTGCCCTTTTCCTGATAAAATACATGAGACTCCTGGGACAGAGATGAAGAACTTATTACTCGTGGCAAATGATGTATCATGAGCTTCATATTTCTCTTGCTTCCCAAGTCCCATGGGGGTGACATGGAAATGGCTATGGTCAAGGCTGCACACGTGATCAATGTGTGTCACGGTTGAGAAACTCGAGTTAAGAAAAGCCTAATCTTTTAAAAGGCTTCGAGTAAACATGTCCAAACTCCCGCTCAAAGAAAGACATTATCTTTATTATCCTGGACATCATACAAATTTCCCTTGTGTCAGAGGAGACGCTCTCTCGATTTTCCAACATTTCATGCTATGCAGACATCTTTGAGAAGATATTCTGGAACAAAACTATCAGTGTTTCTGTTTGCAAGAAACGCAGAAATGCAAGAGACACATGTCAAATTGTCTCCCAACACAATCTCTACTAGACTTTTCCTGGGATAACCAATATATTCCAAGATGATATAAAAAGCTTAATTAATTTTTGACAAAAGTATTAGGTATCACGTTATCACTAAGATGTATAGTTTTGAATTTGTCAGCTGATATATCATTTTAAAAATCATATATTCCATTTCCATATACACTGTAGGAATAATTTTTTGGAAAGTCACGTGAGCTTTTTATTTTCTCTTTTGTTCCAAATTATGAGCTAAATAAAGTAAAAATACCTTTTGTTTTATCAGTCATAGAAAACGTGGAAATTATATTGATAAATTAATTCTTCTCTTTGAAAATATTGTGGGACACATTGACAAGTCTGCTGTATTTTCAATTAATTTTTCACTTTCAAAGTTTTAAATCTTCCTTTTGCAGGGACATCATTAAAATTAGTGTATTAAAATCTGTTATTTTTCTTGAGGTTCATACATGTAATAAAATTATTTTCTAAGTTTGTCATCAAGTGTTTTTTTTTTAAAGCATGAAGTTCAAATGAAATAGAGGATTGCTGAGGTACAGAGGTATTTGTTTCAAATATTGTCACTACTTACTCTTTAAGTTCCATCATTAGATCTTAAAGATTTCCTGTAATTTTCACATTATCATTTTTTAACATAATAAAGCAATTTTTTATGGACAATTTGTTTTAATTTAGTTAAAATATTGCTATTATCATCAACTAAGAGACTGTCATACTACCAATATCCTTTCAAAAAATGCACAGTAAGTTTGTAACAAAAATCTCCTTGGAATATATGATTTTGCCACTAGCAGGGAAAAATTACTCGTCCTGGTTCACAAACCACTGTAAATTATGGTAACATAAAATTAAATTGTGAAATCTTTAATGTGCCAGTTATAATGCCAGACAAAATCATACACCACAAAATCAAGAAATAAAATTAAGTAATCATTTTCTAGCCCAGGTGTGGGTGTTTCCAGTGAGTGTGTTCCTCCCATGTCCCTTTCCTACTGTTCTTACAATCCACTGCGGTACTTTTTTGCAATGTGTGTAGTTTTTCCTTGGGACTAGGGAAGTGTGTTTTAATATACCCTATGCTGTGCTGTTTTATATTCCATCCCTTCCCATTTTGTTCTCTTCTATTCTGCCTCCATTCCATTCTAGTCCATCCCCTTCATTAAAAAAATAGTTGTCCCAACTCCATTTATTTCATCATCTATTCATTGTTTTTGATCTGCAGTGAAAAAAGATAACACATTCTTATGTTAAAACAACAAAAGTTGTTCCTAAATCTAAGAGTCATGTAATTACTCCTAATAGAGATGGGGTTTTGGAATTAAAATGATAACAGAGAAAAACTACACAAGTATCAAAAATGGCTATAATATTTGTTAGAAAAATTATTTTTATTTGACCCTAAGATGTGTGTTTTCTTCTATAACAAATTCCTTGATTCACAAATCTAACAGTCTTTGAAATTTGAAAGAAGGAAACAAAAGACTATTACATTGTTTTGCCAATTCTGACATGGATTGGACAAATTGTGTCACAATACTTTTTTGTTTCTAGATCATAAATTATCTTGCTCATGTAAGTACCAGGTAAGTAGTCCCTCCCTCTGCACACATGCAATATCCTTAAAAGGATGTCATAGGGAATTAAATGAAAAACACTTGTTCTGGGACGCCTGAGTGGCTCAGTCGGTTAAGTGTCTGCCTTCCTTCAGCTCAGGTCATGATCCCAGGGTCCTAGGATCCAGCCCCATTGGGTTCCTTGCTCAGCAGGGAGCCTGCTTCTCCCTCTGCCTTTGTCTCCCCCATACCTCCACTCATGCTCTCTCTCTTACTCTGCTCTCTCTCAAATAAATAAATAAAATCTTTTTTAAAAAGGAAAAAGAAAAGCTCTTGTTCTGTGCTTTGAAAAATAGTTCTAGAAAATAGTTGTTGGAAATGGACAAGAAAGATCATTTTGCTTCTTGAATTATCAAGTATATTTGCTAAAATTTCTCTGAGGATTTGTTTATAAGATAATATGATGAATGCCAGGTGGTTAGGTAGGATCTACTTGTCCATGCATTGAGGATGTGGAATTAAACAAATTGGTTTATTTGAGTTATTAGCACATTTTATTAGTCTGTGTGAAGAATGTATAGAATATTTAACTAAAAAGGGAGAGTAGAAAAGTACTAAGTTAAATAATTTGTCAAATGCCCAGTGATAGTACATTTCTAAAAATTATGATTACAAAGTTAAATATTCTATCTTAAACGTTAAAAAAGAAATCCCACTGTTATGCATTGTGGTTTTTGCAGGGAGTAGTTATTTTCTTTGTCTGAAATCTTAAAGGTAATTAGCTCATGTGAGGAAAGAAGCTATAAGTACAGCTAAAGCTAGAAGAATGGCTTTTATTTTTATATTTTTATTCATTTATTTTTTCTTTCTTTTCCTGATGGCTTGTGGTCAAGGTGGTATTGTCGTATATGAATTGCTTTTGTGTGTTTGTTTGTTTTTTGTTTTCATTTTTAACTTGGGGAGCAAGGCTTGTTGAAGTGAATTTCCTACAAAGTATAGTTTCCATAGCAACTGTAACTGTCTTTTATTTTCACGTGTACCATTTAGAATTAGTTGACAATAATAATTATAGACTACTTTAAGATAAAACATTCGCTGTACAGCAAAGACGTGTTTAAAGACATGGTTTCAGGAAAATTGTCCTGGTTCGCAGAAACTGAAATTACTTTTGAAGGAAGATTTGGTTTTCTTACTTAGATAGATGATTGAAATTCTATCTACATATCCATTGTGAATTATTGCGGTGATTACTGCTACATGTCAAGGAACATCTACCTCCCATAATTTCAAAATCTCATTTATTACTCTAAATTTTTAAGTCTCTCTCTCCCTCTGTCTCTTTCTATCTGTCTGTGTGTGCATGTGTGCGTGTTCATGCACCAAACTTGTCAAAACCTTTTTTGTTCAATTATTGTTTCTTTGGAAATAACTTGAGTACTGAACAATAGAATAATGTAGAAAATCCATATATAACCATTATCTTCTTTTAAGTTTAAAGCCCCTTAGACTCTAGACCTTCTAAAGAAGGCATAGTAAGGGCATATAAATGGAGGAAATGTCACTCAACTTAGAACATGAAAAGGAAATCCAGAAGTTAACCTCACATTTAGTTGCATCGTGTTGAAGGCTAAATGTGTTTATCCACCTCAAAGGTTTTATGTAAGTTAGTATGTAAACATGAAAGTACTTTTCAGAGTCCTTGGATTATTACTAGTGCCCGATTAAAACAGTATCACACTGAGAAGGATGGTCAGAAATGAATAAAACAGGATTGAAATTACTTTGAAATTTCCCCCCAAAATGTCATTTTATCAGTGCTATTTCTTTGTTCACGAATAAAAGTAAGTAGCACGGCAAAAAAAAATTTTGTGCAGCATAGCTAACTATGGTGCACGTCGGCACACAGTAATGATAAAAGTGTTCTGTGGGATATAAAATTTTCCTCCGAGGTAGAGAAAAGCATAAGCAGATGAGAATTCTCTTTCTAACTCTTAGGATGCGAGGGTCCGGTGGGGTAAGTAATGTGCTGTGATGGGGTGCTGTGGATAGTGGAGGGGGCTCGGATGACTACTAGCTGCTATTCTGAGACCAACTGCAGCAA
>NC_048226.1:76102154-76136231 GCF_002007445.2 Ailuropoda melanoleuca
CACACACACACACACACACACGTCTTATTGGTTCTATTTCTCTGGAGAACCTTGACCAATAGTTTCTTTATATTACTGTTTTCAAATACTAAAGACACTGTAGTAAGAAATACATTTTATATAATGACCTGTAACCATTCTTCTGACATATATGTATACACATACTGGTAAGATAAAGTTTGCCTTTTCTATAAAAATGTTTTCATATCAATATCATTTTATTAATGTTTATTAGAGCATAAGAAAGATTCTGAAACCAACTTTCTATAAATTAGAAAATATTTAATCTAACGTGTTNATCTAACGTGTCAAATATATCTGGCTGTCCATAATACACAAAGATAAAGTTATGCACATTCATTATGCCTGGTTGAGTTTTTTCCTTCCATTCCTCCATCTTCATCAAGGATGAAAATTCTGGGTCAACTAAGTTGTGAATAATAACAATTTCCTCTCTCTGTTCCACAATATAAAGAGTGAATTAATCTTAATCCAAAATCATGATAAATAAAATATCTGACAATTACCTTTCACTGTAAATGAAGAACCAAATTGTAGTAATTGTTATGAAGTGTAATAATAAATGCATTGTAATAATTCACTCCTTTTAGGTGTGGAGTTTAATTCAATTATTTATGCAAGGTTTTGAATAGCAAATGGATTTTTCTTCTTAAAGTTGTTCTATTTTCTTCAATCAAGTAATGATTAAAAGTTTGAGACTGCGAAAGAGATGTAAATATATTTCTAATTTTATTTCATTCAAACCTCCTTCATTTTTCATGCCCTCTTCAATGTGATACAACATATTTTGGGAACATGGGGAAGATAGGGTGATGTCTTGTTTGCCATAATAATAATACTTTTGGAAGCCTTCACATATGTTGACAGTATTGTTAATTTCTCCCCCAAAAGTTTAGCCCATAAAGAATGCTTAAAATGCCAGTTAAATATACCACTTTTATTACCAAAATACCACATTGAAAATATCTGCCAACTGCAGTTGCTTTACATTTAGAAAAAAGTGAAATTCACTTTTGAGCTCCCAATCTGTCAAGACTTGTGAGGTGTCTGAGATTTTGCCCTTTTCCTGATAAAATACATGAGACTCCTGGGACAGAGATGAAGAACTTATTACTCGTGGCAAATGATGTATCATGAGCTTCATATTTCTCTTGCTTCCCAAGTCCCATGGGGGTGACATGGAAATGGCTATGGTCAAGGCTGCACACGTGATCAATGTGTGTCACGGTTGAGAAACTCGAGTTAAGAAAAGCCTAATCTTTTAAAAGGCTTCGAGTAAACATGTCCAAACTCCCGCTCAAAGAAAGACATTATCTTTATTATCCTGGACATCATACAAATTTCCCTTGTGTCAGAGGAGACGCTCTCTCGATTTTCCAACATTTCATGCTATGCAGACATCTTTGAGAAGATATTCTGGAACAAAACTATCAGTGTTTCTGTTTGCAAGAAAAGCAGAAATGCAAGAGACACATGGCAAATTGTCTCCCAACACAATCTCTACTAGACTTTTCCTGGGATAACCAATATATTCCAAGATGATATAAAAAGCTTAATTAATTTTTGACAAAAGTATTAGGTATCACGTTATCACTAAGATGTATAGTTTTGAATTTGTCAGCTGATATATCATTTTAAAAATCATATATTCCATTTCCATATACACTGTAGGAATAATTTTTTGGAAAGTCACGTGAGCTTTTTATTTTCTCTTTTGTTCCAAATTATGAGCTAAATAAAGTAAAAATACCTTTTGTTTTATCAGTCATAGAAAATGTGGAAATTATATTGATAAATTAATTCTTCTCTTTGAAAATATTGTGGGACACATTGACAAGTCAGTTTGCTGTATTTTCAATTAATTTTTCACTTTCAAAGTTTTAAATCTTCCTTTTGCAGGGACATCATTAAAATTAGTGTATTAAAATCTGTTATTTTTCTTGAGGTTCATACATGTAATAAAATTATTTTCTAAGTTTGTCATCAAGTGTTTTTTTTTTAAAGCATGAAGTTCAAATGAAATAGAGGATTGCTGAGGTACAGAGGTATTTGTTTCAAATATTGTCACTACTTACTCTTTAAGTTCCATCATTAGATCTTAAAGATTTCCTGTAATTTTCACATTATCATTTTTTAACATAATAAAGCAATTTTTTATGGACAATTTGTTTTAATTTAGTTAAAATATTGCTATTATCATCAACTAAGAGACTGTCATACTACCAATATCCTTTCAAAAAATGCATAGTAAGTTTGTAACAAAAATCTCCTTGGAATATATGATTTTGCCACTAGCAGGGAAAAATTACTCGTCCTGGTTCACAAACCACTGTAAATTATGGTAACATAAAATTAAATTGTGAAATCTTTAATGTGCCAGTTATAATGCCAGACAAAATCATACACCACAAAATCAAGAAATAAAATTAAGTAATCATTTTCTAGCCCAGGTGTGGGTGTTTCCAGTGAGTGTGTTCTTCCCATGTCCCTTTCCTACTGTTCTTACAATCCACTGCGGTACTTTTTTGCAATGTGTGTAGTTTTTCCTTGGGACTAGGGAAGTGTGTTTTAATATACCCTATGCTGTGCTGTTTTATATTCCATCCCTTCCCATTTTGTTCTCTTCTATTCTGCCTCCATTCCATTCTAGTCCATCCCCTTCATTAAAAAAATAGTTGTCCCAACTCCATTTATTTCATCATCTATTCATTGTTTTTGATCTGCAGTGAAAAAAGATAACACATTCTTATGTTAAAACAACAAAAGTTGTTCCTAAATCTAAGAGTCATGTAATTACTCCTAATAGAGATGGGGTTTTGGAATTAAAATGATAACAGAGAAAAACTACACAAGTATCAAAAATGGCTATAATATTTGTTAGAAAAATTATTTTTATTTGACCCTAAGATGTGTGTTTTCTTCTATAACAAATTCCTTGATTCACAAATCTAACAGTCTTTGAAATTTGAAAGAAGGAAACAAAAGACTATTACATTGTTTTGCCAATTCTGACATGGATTGGACAAATTGTGTCACAATACTTTTTTGTTTCTAGATCATAAATTATCTTGCTCATGTAAGTACCAGGTAAGTAGTCCCTCCCTCTGCACACATGCAATATCCTTAAAAGGATGTCATAGGGAATTAAATGAAAAACACTTGTTCTGGGACGCCTGAGTGGCTCAGTCGGTTAAGTGTCTGCCTTCCTTCAGCTCAGGTCATGATCCCAGGGTCCTAGGATCCAGCCCCATTGGGTTCCTTGCTCAGCAGGGAGCCTGCTTCTCCCTCTGCCTTTGTCTCCCCCATACCTCCACTCATGCTCTCTCTCTTACTCTGCTCTCTCTCAAATAAATAAATAAAATCTTTTTTAAAAAGGAAAAAGAAAAGCTCTTGTTCTGTGCTTTGAAAAATAGTTCTAGAAAATAGTTGTTGGAAATGGACAAGAAAGATCATTTTGCTTCTTGAATTATCAAGTATATTTGCTAAAATTTCTCTGAGGATTTGTTTATAAGATAATATGATGAATGCCAGGTGGTTAGGTAGGATCTACTTGTCCATGCATTGAGGATGTGGAATTAAACAAATTGGTTTATTTGAGTTATTAGCACATTTTATTAGTCTGTGTGAAGAATGTATAGAATATTTAACTAAAAAGGGAGAGTAGAAAAGTACTAAGTTAAATAATTTGTCAAATGCCCAGTGATAGTACATTTCTAAAAATTATGATTACAAAGTTAAATATTCTATCTTAAACGTTAAAAAAGAAATCCCACTGTTATGCATTGTGGTTTTTGCAGGGAGTAGTTATTTTCTTTGTCTGAAATCTTAAAGGTAATTAGCTCATGTGAGGAAAGAAGCTATAAGTACAGCTAAAGCTAGAAGAATGGCTTTTATTTTTATATTTTTATTCATTTATTTTTTCTTTCTTTTCCTGATGGCTTGTGGTCAAGGTGGTATTGTCGTATATGAATTGCTTTTGTGTGTTTGTTTGTTTTTTGTTTTCATTTTTAACTTGGGGAGCAAGGCTTGTTGAAGTGAATTTCCTACAAAGTATAGTTTCCATAGCAACTGTAACTGTCTTTTATTTTCACGTGTACCATTTAGAATTAGTTGACAATAATAATTATAGACTACTTTAAGATAAAACATTCGCTGTACAGCAAAGACATGTTTAAAGACATGGTTTCAGGAAAATTGTCCTGGTTCGCAGAAACTGAAATTACTTTTGAAGGAAGATTTGGTTTTCTTACTTAGATAGATGATTGAAATTCTATCTACATATCCATTGTGAATTATTGCGGTGATTACTGCTACATGTCAAGGAACATCTACCTCCCATAATTTCAAAATCTCATTTATTACTCTAAATTTTTAAGTCTCTCTCTCCCTCTGTCTCTTTCTATCTGTCTGTGTGTGCATGTGTGCGTGTTCATGCACCAAACTTGTCAAAACCTTTTTTGTTCAATTATTGTTTCTTTGGAAATAACTTGAGTACTGAACAATAGAATAATGTAGAAAATCCATATATAACCATTATCTTCTTTTAAGTTTAAAGCCCCTTAGACTCTAGACCTTCTAAAGAAGGCATAGTAAGGGCATATAAATGGAGGAAATGTCACTCAACTTAGAACATGAAAAGGAAATCCAGAAGTTAACCTCACATTTAGTTGCATCGTGTTGAAGGCTAAATGTGTTTATCCACCTCAAATGTTTTATGTAAGTTAGTATGTAAACATGAAAGTACTTTTCAGAGTCCTTGGATTATTACTAGTGCCCGATTAAAACAGTATCACACTAAGAAGGATGGTCAGAAATGAATAAAACAGGATTGAAATTACTTTGAAATTTCCCCCCAAAATGTCATTTTATCAGTGCTATTTCTTTGTTCACGAATAAAAGTAAGTAGCACGGCAAAAAAAAATTTTGTGCAGCATAGCTAACTATGGTGCACGTCGGCACACAGTAATGATAAAAGTGTTCTGTGGGATATAAAATTTTCCTCCGAGGTAGAGAAAAGCATAAGCAGATGAGAATTCTCTTTCTAACTCTTAGGATGCGAGGGTCCGGTGGGGTAAGTAATGTGCTGTGATGGGGTGCTGTGGATAGTGGAGGGGGCTCGGATGACTACTAGCTGCTATTCTGAGACCAACTGCAGCAATGAAGGCTCTGGTCACCCACCAACTCCTTTTTCTAAAATTTCCCTCAGAAAGAGAGGTGCATGGGATTCATGGAGGGGCTACTTCTGAACATGCGTGGTGAAGGGGACCCGGGCAGTTCCAGGGCTTGACGTTGGTGGCCATAATAATCCACCTCTCAGATCTCCTCCCACACGGAACATGGTTGACTGACAGCCTGAGCTGTTACCTTCTGAGTGTGGGGCCCTTTCTAAAAGAGATGGGCTACTTTTGCCCACGACTCTCCATCAACTCGGTTGACATTTTCTCAGAACTGGTCTATTATCAGAGACTCTTTTTTTACCCAATCCTCTCTCCCTCTTCTTCATAGGCGTCAGATTTGCATCATGGTCTGACGGTTCTTCCCACCTTCTCTAGACTCCTGTTTATCCTTCACAGGCTTTTTTTTCCCCCCAAGTAAATGTCTTAGATGTCATCAGTATTACAATAATCACCCATCTTGGCATCTGCTTCTCAGAGGACTTGAATTAACATAGAGTTTGGAGAAAATATAAGTAATTTGGTTGTGGATGTGGTGATCATGAGATATGTATTAGACATTCAGGTGTAGATATTGAACAGGAAGTAACATACACAAATCTGAAGATGCAGGAATCGAGACGAGAGGATTAGTCTGGAGATAGACATTTGGGAGTTGACTATCAGTGATATTTAAGCCATGAGACAGTATGAGCAATGCAAATAGAGAGGAGAAGAGGTCTGAGGATTAAGTCCTGACTGAACACCTCAACCAGAAAAGATGAGTGAGCAGGGGGTCGGGGGAAATCAAGAGAGTGCAACGGCAGGAAGTCAAGTGAAGAAGGTGCTTCAAGGAAGTCAATAATCTTGTAAAATGCTGCTGTTGGATCAAGCAACACGAATTCTGAGAATTAATGATTAAATTTAGCAATGATAGGGTAATTGCTGACCTTGAGAAGAACAGTTTTAGGATATGTAGGGATGGGAGGCTGATTTGAGTGGATTTTCAAGAAAGAATAGGTAAAAAAATAGTGACTATAGAAGTGGAGTGAGTGAGTATAAAAGTGCTGTCAATGAGTTTTGCCATAAAGGAGACCAGGGAGTGGGGCATTTCCTAGAGGGTGACATAGATTCTAGGAGTTGTAAAAATTCATTTGTTTGCTTTTTTTTTTTTTAGATTGGAAAAATTATCATGTTTATATGTTAATAGAAGTGATCCAGTAGTGAGGGGAGGAAAGTGACGGTATGATAGGGAGAGTCGACAGGCTTTCTGAAGAAATGTCCTAGAGTTGGAGAGGAGGGATAGGATGGACAGTTCAATCCACATGATAGGAGGAAAGGCAGAGTGAATAGGCACAGGTGGAGGTAGGTGGATAAATGTGGGTGTCGGCCCTTCTGGAAAATTTGTTTCTATTTTCTGAGTGCAAGTGCAATGAAAAGGAGGTGTTAGAGGTCTATATTTATCTGGAGAGAGTGAATACATTCAGGAATTGCAGTAGGATTGCCTAGCAGCATTAAGAACCCATTTGGGGTTGTAGGCAAGAATGTAAAATGAAAGCAGTCTGCATACGTTGGTTTTTTGCTGTCCTCGTGTTCAGTTCTGCAGGGGCAGGCACACGGAGGCACGAGATTGGATTTAATTAGGATTTGGGTCTTACTGATTCCATACCAGGAAGAGAGGGGCAACGGAGTTGAGGGGATAAGCAAGGGAGTGATTCTAATAGAAGGCAAGTGAGGACGTTTCCCATTAGCCCTAAAGAACTACCACATAAGCAATTAATTGCCAGTGGGGTTTATGAGTAAAACTCTCCTATGTGACATTTTTATTTCATGTATCAGCATGGTTTGGAAAGAGGTTAGGGAGTGGTGGTGCTTTGTGAAGGAAAATCACCAAGGGAAGCGCTCAAACATCTCATTTGCCAACCGATATCTTGTACCTGAACTGAAGGATTGATAAGACAGAGATATTAATGGTTAATATTTCAAAAGAGTAGGCTTTTCATGTTAACAAAACGTTTCAGTGAAAATGTTTGTCAAAGCATTCATCTTACAGAATGATAATCTTTTGCTCGGATAACTTGGGCCAGCATATATATATTTTCTGCAAGAGCTTAGTCAAAGATTTTAATCAGAGTAAGAATTCCACATTGAAACACAGCACTGAGATTTCTACCTCAGTTAACTTCTTTGTGCATCTAATACATTATATTTAACACTAATTTGCATTAAAATGGTAAATGCAACAATTCCTTGTATATATAGGGGAAAAAAACAGTAAAACATGAACATCATGCCACTTCTACTAGAGATCCATAGTGATTTCTTAAAATTGCTCCTTTAGGTATTCAAGCATTACCTCTGTGCACACAAATGTTTTTAATTAATTAATTAATTAATTAATGTCTAGCTAGCTTAAAGAAAGCCAATAATTCCGTTATTTATATTTCCAAATTAAATACATCATTTTGTAACAATTATTCTTGCATTTATGAAAAAATATCAAATGTTTTTTAAATGATGGGATATAAAATTAACACTTATTTCATATGTTGCTTAAGTTAAATTTGGTTTGCTTATATGTACATTGCTGAATAAGTACGCTGATATTTTCTCTAACAACAAAGTCGACTAGGCAATGGTATTTAAAATTTTCTTTTGAAATGTTCACATCTTGACAAAATATATACTGCTAACATACCACGTTTGTGAGGAACATGAGTAGAATCTTTGGTGGTAGAAAAAAAATATCTATATGGAATACATACAGCTTTTTCGTTTTTCTTTTTTTCCTAGCTATTAATTATTCTAAAGATAACATTTTTCTTGTCTAATAATGACTATAAAGCATGACAACAACTGTTCCTTATAAGCACCATTCCACCTCTGAGAATAAGCTGAAATTTTTCTTAAGGCATATTAAACATTTCCATCTACAAGAAATCGTCTTGTCTAGTAATGAAGTGAATCCCTATCCACAGGTTGTGTGGGAATAATGAAATCTATAATATGACTTTTAGGAGTATCATTTTTGGGGTCCGACGGGTTGGGATTCATTCCTGGCTCTGTCACCTGTATATGGCGTGTGTGAATTTAGGCAGGTTATTCATCTTCTTATGCCGCAGTCTTATCATCTGTGCTCCTCTCAAACCCTCGAATAGAATGTTAAATACAAGAGAATAGGACTTAGTCTGGTTTAAGAATCTCCAGTGCCGAGCCCACAGATGGGTCCTAAACAAATATTTGTTGAATGAATAAATGTAATAAACTAATACTGAAAACAGCACGATAATAATTGTTTAATAGGGATATTTTGGGCTTAATGATGTAAAACATGATGAGTATAGAGCACAGACCTGGATCAGAGCAACTATTCTTAATGCGGGGAGTTCTAGAGAAGTCACGGTAAATTTGGCTTCTGTATCTAACTTCTGTTTTGCCTCAGACTATGGATGGGATTTATACTAGAATTAGTGACCCTGTGTTATACTCTAGCACCTGTGAAGTGTGTAAGAGGGAAAATACTTATTTTATTACCATTCATATCTCCTAAATCTTTCATAATATTTGGGAGAAGTAGAAACAAGCCAAGTGCATTAAAATATTTTAGCATACACTCTAAAACTCATGACATCATTGAAAATGTTTTCAGAGCTTAAGCATGCATACCAGAAAACCGGAGGTAGTATATATGATGTTTTATTGATTTAAGATGCATATTTAAAAATTTTACATATCCAAAATCTGGGTTCATTTTATAATCAATGGCCTCTTATAATTGACTGGCTTCTATCTTCTCTCCTAACTCCCTTCCTTCCTTCCTTTGTTCTTCCTTTCCTCCCTCCCTCCCTTTTTTTGGGGGGGAGGTTCATAATACAATAGGGTATTTTAAATAGACTTGGTGAACTATGGTATAGCCATATATTAAAGCAGTTATTTCTCAATATGTATTTCTTAATAACACCCAACCCTGGCAAAGAGCCTCTAAGGCATTTTTTCCCTTAAATTCCACCCCATGAAATTTTAACATCATAGATATGCTCTATATCTGTTCATGTATTGCATGTATGTATCTGTTTTATGAATAAAAGGACTGATATTTTTGCCCCTAAGAACCACTTTCATCCCCTTGGGGGTACGATTAAACACATTGAAAATGCAGGTATTAAAGTGACACTCCATATCACTCTTAGTTTTAAAAATCTCCTTAACGAGACTATTGGGAATCATAAACTAATTCTTAGGTTCCGACCTTCTGGTTTTAATCATATAACAGAATGTCTAGAAATTTTATCATTATCACGGATGACTGACAAAATGCTGTTAAAATGCGTGCAAAGTTTGAACATTTGCTATTTGCCCCAACAGTCGGAAAGCTATCCACAGTATTTTTTGTTAACAAACAAAAGATCTTCAAATCCAGCCAGTGATACCATTGAACATATCATTCTCATTTAATGAAATAAGACTGTTTAATAATTCCAGTGTATATATTTAGGGTGTTCACTACTTCACCTTTACGTATTTGTGATTTTAAAGACATAATTTGAACACCACATCAATAAAGAGATTTCTAAAGACCATCTGATTTCCCAGGGGTGCAGGAGACGCCTGCCATAGACTACACTACTGCACTCAGTGGGGGATGAGGGGCACAGTTCTCGATGCCCTTGTGCAGCATTCTTCTGCTGCCGGCTGAGCAGTCTGGGGATTCCCACCTCCGAGAGTAACAATGGAAGCCAGAAACCAGTGGTTTGCACCAGAGGCAAGACAGGGTCACCACCTATGGCCATCGAATCAGGATTTTCGATTGCAAAGCGAATCGTTGTATTTAACAGCTTTAACTGATGGAGAAAGGAGTGATTTCTTTACATGGAGAATGTCTTTAAATAGCAAAGTTGTTCAGTATGTTCCCAAATATTCACTTATCTTCACTCTGGGCTATGCACTTTAACTCCCATTCTCTTAGGTTGGTGGTGCAAAGAACTTCTAAAATTAGTGACAGGTAAAACTTTAAACTTTGCTGTATGTATTGCACTATTACTTTATATTGGACAATTCGACATTTGGCCTGCTTGTATTGGGTTGTGTTAAGTGACTGGTTTTGAGACTCAGTGTGCACTTGGTTTGGGGGATGTGAACTATTCTAGCAGACCAAGCAATATATGAGTAAAAACTAACATGGGTAATACTCGAAAGAGACTCTTCAACAGTCCACAGACATCCATATCAAGGCTTTATCAGTTGAGTTAGTTGTACACAAGCTTTTGCACATAAATTGAAAGTGAATTCAAAACCAGAAATCGTCTCCCCCACTGCTCCTAGTACTTGCCCTTTCTCTGCCTTTTAACCGAAGCATCTCCATGATGCTCCGGGCGTAGACATCCCTCAAGTTGACACTGATGTATGAATCGGTGGCTATATTCTTGGTGAGCTTCTTCAGAGCTTCACGCTGTCTAACGGCTGCTTCCTTGAGCTTTAAGGTGAAATAACAAGCGGAGAAGCGGTCGTTAATAATAGCAATAGGCAAGGCCAAGACAAGGATTCCCGATAATATACACATGAAGGCCACGATTTTGCCTGTGGTGGTGTCCGGTCTAATGTCCCCGTATCCCACGGTAGTCATGGATGTTGTGGCCCACCACCATGCACAAGGGACACTTGTGAAGGTTGTGTCAGGAATGCTTTGCTCAGCAAAATATTCCACAGTTGAAAATATAGAAATTCCCACAGACAGAAAGAGGAGCAGTAGGCCGACTTCTTCGTAACACTGGGTGATTGTCATCCCGAGTGAGCGTAATCCTGGAATAGAAGAACTGTCGTCAGTCACTGGCACCCTTTCCTCTCCTTGCCACCTTCCCCTTCCCTCTCTTCCCCTCTCCTGCCCGGCTCTCCGCCCACACACATGCATTTCACATCTACCATGTCTCCAGCATTGGGCAGGGTTCTGGGGGTACAGGGATGATAAATCATAATATTTTTCTTCAGGGAGCTCATAGTCTAGTTGGTGGGGCCAGATCGAAAAGGATAGAAAGAAATCTAGTTAGATTCATTCATTCACTTGTGTATTTACTAAACACCTACTATTTACAAAAAAAAGAAAGTGACAGATGAGACTACAAGGCAGGCAGGGGACGATGACAGGAATTATACTTTAGTCTGTAAAATGGGAGGCCTCGGCAGCATGCCAAGTGCAGGGCTCACCTGGCCCCACCTGTGTTTCCATGCATCACTTTGGACACTGTTCTAAAGTCAGTTTTATGCTGTCTCCTGACATTGTGTGTGTCTGCTTTACTCACCCCCCACCCCCAACGAAGTTGAACATAATCAGGACACTGTTATCTGAAAGCCAGAAGCAGTAAAGGGTGTCCACTGTGAGAACGAAGTGAAGCGGCAGGAGCAAGTGAGGCATCAGACACCGCACTGAGAACATCCTACGTGCATTCACAGGGCATTCTTAAAGGTTTATCAGGAGGGATTCCTGAACTCCCAGGACACCCACTGAAATTTGTACCCATAGCACCAAAGCTATAGGGAAATATTTTCCTTGAGTACACAGAATTTCTGCTTCCTTGTAAGGAGATAGACCCGAATACAGATTATTCCTTCACTGCCAAAAGGTAGGGGGGACTGAAGCTACTAGAAAATTCACTCACTATGAGGCATTGGTGCATTCCCTACTGCTATTCTGAGGATTCACTGAACCCCTGGGAGACATACACAAGTCCAATCCCATCTCCAGAGAGACTCAGCCTTAAGGAGAGTCAGATGAGCCCATAACGGGACTACAATTCGAATAAGGCATCTCCCCTGACACCAAAGTTCACAAACACTGCTAAAGGTGTACCCACAGTTTGAAGTCCTATCAGCCTGAAGTCATGATGATGCTGTCTCCGAAGGTCAAAGCAATACCTCCTAGAAGCATTTTAATTTTTATTCACTAGAGACTATTTGAAATTGCATTAAAATGCCATTTGTGCTCTCATTATTTTTAAATTTTGTTCTTAAAACCTTAAGATAGTCTTATTTACCAGCTATTTGTAAAGATTAAGGAATATTAATTTTGATGTTTAACTTCAAAAGAAGATTTTTTTAGAATGTCTTTAGAATATCTTTTAGAAAACTGACCTTGATGTGTCTGCATTGAACTGTATTTCTGAAATATATTGACAGCAGATGAGAAAAAGCACAGTGTTCAGGAGACTGTTTTCATTTCAAGATGAAATGGTCTAAGTAATTTTGTAAAGAAACACAAAGTGGTCTGAATTTATGTACAATACATCTATTAACTCAGATAATATTCAAAAAATAATATGAGAGTGATGTAATTATTATGCCATTTTACAGATGAGGAGACTGAGGCACAGAGAGGTGGCATATTTCGTACAAAGCTGCAGAGCCAGGATTTAAACTTCGGCTCTCTGGCCCACCACGGTCCTCCTCTTATTCTAGAATACTTCTCAACTTATATTTATACTTGATACATGGGGAACTATGTCATCTATGTCTATATATTGCTAAATGTAATGCTTAACATAAAATCGTCAAATATTTATGTAAGCGTTCATATCCTTTCAATAAATTAAGGCTTTATTAATACTTTGTACTGCTTTGGAACTGGAAAAAAAAAACCTTTGAAGAGGTGACACGTTGGAAATTACTATTATTTTCTTTTTCTTTTCTTTTGGGAAAAAATGTAGTCTTTACTGGGTGTTTTTAAATCGAATCTTGCGAGGCGTTTATAAATACTAGAAGAAAGCATCCTATTATGTGTGTCAGAAAACAAAGAGTGGTACTTCTAAAAGTTGTTGGAAACCCCATTATCAAATCCCTGCTATGTGAGTCTAGCTAGGAAAATACACTACCAAAATTATGTTAGGAGAAGTCCTAATTACCTCAGACATGTGGAGAAAAAAACATATATGAAGTTAATTTCTTCCTGTATTAATAGGAAGAAACAACGACCAGCAACTTCTTTTAGGTGACCAGTCAGGCACACATCTAGTGAAATAAGGTGGTAATAGGACTTTCTAGCTAAATTATTTGTACTTTTGTGTATTGCATTAAAATGTACCATATTAACATGGCATCTTATTCCAGTGTTTTTTAAGGTGTAGTCCACCAATATCCCTCATGAACTTGTTAAAATGCATGCTCCTCGGGGCGCCTGGGTAGCGCAGTCGTTAAGCGTCTGCCTTCGGCTCGGGGCGTGATCCCGGTGTTCCGGGATCGAGCCCCACATCGGGCTCCTCGCTGGGAGCCTGCTTTTTCCTCTCCCACTCCCCCTGCTGTGTTCCCTCTCTCGCTGGCTGTCTCTGTCACATAAATAAAAATAAAATCTTTAAAAAAAAAAAAAAGCATGCTCCTTGATCCACCCCCAAATACTAAAATCTGTCTCTTCATGGATTGGGGCTCAGAATTGCCTTTTAACGAGCTTTTCAAGGGGTTCTGATTTCCATTAAAATCTAACAGAAGGTAACTCCAGAACATCCAACAGCCACAGGACCAGCCACTGAGAATGACTGCCCTCAGGAACACGAGGGTCATCTTCAATGGATTTGTGTGATTTCCCCTGACATTGACTATAACTTTCATGCACAATTGAGTGTTGTGAGGGGATTTTTCTAGGGACAGTGTTCATAAGATTTTCATTAGATTTTAAGGAATTCCTGTTGCCATCTCTCTCATGCATCCCAGTTTAGGGACAAGAAAATTCTCAGATACTAGATACAGCATTTAAACCGTGTCTTCAGCTTTCTTCCAAAGCAAATATTTCCATTGTTTCTTCAAAAATTATGGGATGGCCACCAGTTCCTGGTTATCCCACTTTCTGCATGACTGAAGAAAGCCCTGTAACGCTGACTTTCTTTTTTGCCCAGGAACATATATGGTAAGCCCTTCCTTGGACACAGAAGAGAAACTGGCTTATGTCCCTATATATCACGAATAATTTACGCATATCTTTTTATGTGCTGTTTATGCATATTTTATCTAGAACCTTCTAGAGGCAGAGTGTCTTTAATTTTTGTACAACTTCTGAGCACTGGGTTAAAATAAACTGATGTTAACAAGTGGTCAAACTGTTTTCCACATGTCTTAATGGAGAGAAGGAGTGTGAGAGGCATCTTCTCCTCTATACCTGTGATAACAACTTTTGGCTTCCCAGTACATTTTTGGAGATCCTGGTTGGGTAAAGGATGTGAGTTGGTAATTCTGAGTATCAGTTCACAGTCACTCCTGTTGGACTGTGGTCAAGCACTAATTTTTACAAACAATGGCAAATGAAAAAGCATCACTGAAATTTGAATACCTGTGGAATGTCTGCCCAGCTTTAGCATGCGTAGAGCCCTGAGCAGCCTCAAAACCTGCACAATACGCCCCACATTTTCCAGCTCCTGTGTCGTCTGGCTCCCACTCAGGCTCTCTACCAGGAGAGTGATGTAGAAGGGCAAGATGGCAAGGAGGTCTATGATGTTTGGCACCTTTCTCAGGAAGCGGCACCTGTCCCGCACGCACAGTAAGCGCAGGACAAACTCCCCGGTGAACCAGCTAATACACACATACTCCAGGATTTCCAGCAGCTGCAGGTCCAGCCAGCTTAATTCAGCTGACATCAGGGCCATGTTGACGATGGACACCACCACAAAGATGATGGAGATGACCCCAAAGATTCGAGCAGCTGTGGAAGATCCAGGTTTCTCCAGGATGTTCCAGAGCTTCTGACGGACAGTGGGACAAGGTCCTTGGGAGAAGTCTTGTTCACTCTCATGTTGACTTTCCTGGTCTTCTGTGTCCTTCTTAAAGTCTAATGTTTCACTCAGCTCCTTTCTTCTGAAGTATCTTTTAGAGAAAACAACTTGGTGATTAGTCTAACTTTTTAAAAATAAAGACATCAAAAGAAAATTAAACTTAGCAGTGAGGTCATGCTTTTTAGGTCAGTAAAACGCAGAAAATGTCCATTCATATTTTACCCAGGCTGTCTCCTGCCTACAGTACTCAAAACTTCTCATACATAGCAAATCTACTTTAATGCATTTTATTACTCATTTTTCTTGTAACAGGAACAGAAGTTTGCCATATGGAACTTTTGTGTGCATGTAATGGAAAGGTCTTCGTGAAGAAATAGTACTAATAGCAAGATAATAGCAAAGTCATCATCAAAGTTCCACAAATATTCACAGTCAAGGAACCAATTTTCTATCTCCTGTATTTAAAGCAGTTCTCCATCCAAGTTTAAAGTTAGTCTTCTTCAAAAACTAATGATGGCTAATTGAACATTAAAAAAATGCCAAAAAAGAATAAAAAAATAAAAATAAAAAAGTTAGTGTTCTAGGTCTGATAAATGATAATGCTCCCTACTGAAACCTCCATCTCTATACATGCACTTTCGGATTATAGCTTTTCTGACTCATTTATTCAATCATCAGATATTTATTTCAGGCCTGACCTCCTTCGCCTTAAAAACGAATTGGCACACATTCATTCAAAAAAGGAAGAGGTTCAAAAGGTTCCAATACACAGCTGGCTCTGACGCTGTCCAGACCTCACTGCCACCCCACCTCACAGCGCAGAAATGGCCTCAGGTATTCTGAGGCCTGGATTCAGCGAGGCTTGTGTGAAGCTCCTATCTTACCTCTGCTGCCTTCTCTCCACTGCACCCGCCTCCCCGCCCAGCCACCGCGCGCCTCTCGGGTACCTGTCCCTGCAGCAGGAGTCGATGCTGAGCTCGTCGATGCCCCAGTACTGGATCTCCTGGAGGAAGGAGAGCGCGCACAGCTGCTCCATGACGTGCAGGCGGCCGGTGCGGTAGTAGTGCAAGACGTAGCGGAATGCTTGCGAGCTGCGGTCGAAGAAGTACTCGTTGTCCACGGGGTTGGCATCATCGCAGAACTCCAGGGGGCTGGGCACGGCGGTCAGGGCCCCGGGGCGGCGGCACGAGGCCACCACCACGGCCAGCTTGCCAAGGCGCGTGTGCGGGAAGCAGGACAGCGCCTGCTGCGAGAGCACGAAGCGGCTGCCGCCCACGTTGACCGTGAAGCAGTCCCCGAGCGCCAGGGGCTCCCCTTCACCCTCGCTGCAGAAAACGCTGGAGTCCAGCGAGGTCAGGGAGCAGCTGTCCAGCGGCGAGTCCGGTGGCGCCCGCCTTCGGGGAGGCAGCTCCATCCCCGCCGCCGTTCTCGGAAGGCGCCACAAAGTTGGGGGGCGCGCCGGAAGCCTCGGTCCGGCGAGGGTGGTGGCACGGCCCCTGGTGGCGGCCGGGATTTCCCTGACTCCCGAGGGGGGTGCCTCCCGCCCGCGCACCCCTCCACTCTCCACCCCCTGTGCTCGTTCCGCCTGTGGCCGCTAGGGCGCGGCGAGCGCGCGAGAGCAACGCACCAGTGCCGGGGCGCAGAGGCTGAGGCGAGAGGAGGGGTCGTGCAGGGGAAATGCTCAGACGCCGTCTAAGCGGGGACAGCCCCGGGGCACACTGCTAGGCGCCGAGGCCCTTCCCGGACTTACGCGCCCCCACCCGCCCCACTAAGTTTGTGAAGGAGATTCCCAGCCCGGGAGGTGTACGGCTTGAATGCTTCGCTACCTGGGGGGTGGATCGGGCGGGGAGGGAGAGGTGGGAGCTCTAGATTGGGGGAGGAGGAACACAATGACTCTTGCGGGGAACGAACCGAGGCAAGGGGGATGGTCAGTAAGACTCACTCCAGCCCAGGAGACTAAAAGTTCAGAAAGCAGGGGAAGTGGTAGCCGGGTCTGAGTTTCCAACTTGAGGCTTTGTATTCCTCCGTCTTATTCTGCGGCGGCTTCAGAGACCTCCCCGGGAGTGGTCGCTGGGGGCGTGAGCACGTGGCGGAGGGTGCCCAGGGCGAGGGGGCCGCATCATCTGCTCCCATTCATTCTCATTCAAGTCTGATTGTCACTCACGCTCTATTTTCTTCTCCCTCCCTCTGGTTTTGACCTCCTGGTTGAGAAATAAGGATAATTGGATAATTAACTGAAGTCCCAGGGAATCACTAAGAACCAGGGGTCACGACCATTGCCAGTTCCCGCCGCGCACCCAGGCACTTTGCACCCTTCGGCTTAGCCATTTCTGCCGGTACAAGTTTCCCGGAAAGCAGGCGTTCTAGGCTCGTTTCTCGGCATACAGCGGAGCTCTCATTTTAGGAGAAGGGAAGGCAAAAAGACAAGGAATAGAACAGGCGTGGGCTGGGGCAGGAGTTTAAATAGTAACGACGACTCGGTAAAGGGAGCAGCCGAGCGCCGTGCCCAGGTGAGACTAGAGGTGTGGCCACTGGGCCCCTTGAAGTCGCGCCCCAGCCAACCTGTTGGACACGGGGCGGGGGTGGGGAGGAGGGCAGGGTGACTCACCTTCCGCTCCGGGCACATCTGCGCAGCGCTCAGAGGCCGTGGCTGGTTCGGTTGCCTTGGTTAGATCTCCCGGTGTACACGTGAGGTCTGACTTGACAGGTCCAGGAGGAAGACTGTGTTCGAGGCTGAGCTCGGCGCTGGCGCCGGTCGCCTAGCCTCGCCTCATCTCTCCCGCCTCCGGCTCCGGCCCCTCGGCCGCCCCCGCCCGCGCTAGCGAGCCATTCGCGGTTTCCAGCACCAGCTGTGGGGAATGCTGCGAGCCGAGGGAGGTGAGACCGGAGGAGGAAGAGAAGCACTCCGTGACTCTGAATATTCCGTTCATCCTGAAGACACCTCAAGGATTGCTGTTCGGATTCCCGTTTCCCTGAGCTGTGTGCTCACAAAGGCTTAAGAACAAAATTTTCCATAAGTCTGCTAAACTCAGGGTTAGGGTAGTTATAGTAACTGCTTTGTGCGGCATGGTTCAAGGTTTTCTCAATATTTCCAGCAAGTATCTGAGAATACTGAATTTTTCAATAGTCTTTGCAAAACAGTGTGAAGCACACATCTTTTTTTCCTTGTAAGTAGTTTTAAAAAGTATATATAAGGAGATGAGCAGGGAGCTTGGTACAGTGGGGAAAACTTTTTCATAAATTGACTCGAAACGTGGCTGTTTGGTTCTGGCATACCCATTTTACAGAAGGAGGAAATTGAGGAAAACAGAGAAGTTAAGTGATTTACTTAGGGTTGTACAATCCAAATTCAAACTCAGGACTAATTGTCAGAGGCTGCCCTCTTAAACACAATGCTTGGGCCATCCCCTTTTTGTGTGACTTTCAAATAAATCAGTGTGTTTGCTTTTATTTAGTTTTTAATTTTTTTTTGCAAATTTCTAGAGGGCAGGAGTTTCGTGGTTTTCCCTGATCTTTCAACAAATGTTTACTGAGCATCCACTATGCACCAGATACTATTCTAGGTGTTTCAGATAGATCCACGAAGAAAAACAGAGAAGATCCTTGTCCTTGTGGAGCTAAAGTTTTTCCTATGTGAATTAAGAGCAACTTTAGGGAAAATTTAAAAACAACAGTGTAGTATTGATAGGTTATGGTTCTTTTGACAGCTATCCATTTGGATAACTTTTGCCTCTAGGAAGAACTCTTCCATACAGAAAATATGGAGGAGTTAAAATTATCCTGGTAAATACTTCATCATTACGTTTAGGTTCTGTGTTAATTTATTTAAGGTAGCAGAGCTTCTCTTACAGAGGAAGTAAAACTCCCCCAGCATTTCTGTTGTAGATTATCTGGGCATTGAAAAAGGCAGAAGTCCACAGTTCTGCTGAGCCTTATTCATACCTTCATGTAAATAAATTTCGTCAAACGATGAACGTCAAAGGTCTACCCTTGCTTTACAGATTGTGGTGAGGAAGAAAGAAAGCTTTCGGAGGAGAATGACAGCTTTCAATGAGAAGGAAGATCTTGGACAGGTAACCAGGGGTTAGTTAACAAGTGGTGACTGAGGCTTGTAGGTCTCTGGCACTGCCACACCAGGACCCTAGACTTCAGTTGTAGTTAGTAGCATCCGGTAGAGGGAATTATAACAGGAACCACCTTTGAAGTGTAAAGCCCAAGCTAAGCATCTGAATTCTTACAAGGATCCCATGAAATATGGTCTTCCTAAGTTACAGATCTCAGCTCAGAGGCTCACAGGCACTAAGGAACTTTTCCAGTTTTATAGTGAATATGTGAAGGACTGTATGAAGGCATCAAAACTGGGGTCTTTCTGACTCCAGATTTCATCTCAACTACTAAAAGCCTAAAATTTTCAATTGGGCTTCAATTGTGATTGAAACAATTTCCGCTAAATAAAATAATCATAACTAGAGAGATGATGACTAGTTAACTGGGAGTATATAAACACAAATGACCCATTTTAAAATATAGAGTCTCTTGGGTAATAAAAATTTCTGCCTTCTTCCCTGTCCTTTTCCCTTTAATCTATCATTTCTCCTTCTCCATTGATTACCCACGTTCGAGTCAGAGAGCCCAATGAAAAGGAAACGATAAATAAGAGCAGAAATAAGGCCATTCAAAGGATCTCCTTCCTGGTCTCTGATCTTGACCTGAGGTAGGCCCTAAAATGTGTCAAGAAGTTAAAGGAGAATTGCTGATAAGTACTTGGGGGTGGTGAGGTCTTGCTTTCAATTTCATTCCTACGAAGCATGGGAGGAATGTGATTGTCACGTAGGAGGCAGCACAGTACTGAGATGTGAAAACTCAACATTCGAATGGCTTTGGGTATATTCTCTCTAGTCATCAGTTGTTATATTCAGGTGATTTTCCATTAACAGTCTTGTTAGGAAATGCTCTCCAGTGTTTGGCTTTATTTATCAAGTCTTCCAAACATCGATTTGCATATTAAATCTCCATGTACAACTAGTTTTTAATTCTTCCAACTTTTTTTAAAAAGATTTTATTTATTTATTTGACAGAGAGAGAGGCAGCAAGAGAGGGAACACAAGCAGGGGGAGTGGGTGGGAGAGGGAGAAGCAGGTTTCCCGCTGAGCAGGGAGCCTGATGTGGGGCTCGATCCCACAACGCTGGGATCATGACCTGAGCTGAAGCCAGACGCTGAACGACTGAGACACACAGGCACCCCTTTAATTCTTCCAATTTTTGTGAATATTTCTAAATTTATTAATGAAAAACATGCACTCTTAACAGTCATTTTAAATAATTGGGTTAAAAGGAAAAAAAAACACAGCATACTTTAAATGTCTGATTATTGATAACAATTAGGGGCCCCTGGCTGGTTCAGTTGGGAGAGCATGTGGCTCTTGATCTCAGGGTGGTGAGTTCAAGCCCCATGTTGGGGGTGGAGATTACCAAAAAAANCACCCCCATTTGGGGGGGGGAAAATTAAAAAAAAAAAAAAAAAAAAAAAAAAAAGAAAGAAAGAAAGAAAGAAAGAAAAAAACTGATTATTGATAATAGTTAAGAAAATAAAAGTTAAAAGTCATTTGAAGCATATTAGGAATTCTATTAAAACTATGGAACATTCATCTAGGTTTTTGAAAAAATAATGAGAATATATTTATATTAATATTGTATTTGTTTTTCTGTAATATACTTAAATAATGTATTATGATGTGTGAAATCATTGTCTCATCTTTTATAAGAATGCTTTAAAATGGTTATACATATATGACCATAAGTCATTGAAAAAATATTTAGAAAAATGTGTATTCATTATTAATTTATATCCAAAATTCTACAACTTTAGATTTATTTTTAATAATTAGGTAGGGGAGATATAACAAATGAATACTATTGATAAAGAGCTTTATAGAATTAAACTTGAGTAAACTCTGCCTTTTCATTTTAAACTGCCTTAGGGTAGACTCATACTTTTACACTAAAATCCCTTTAATTTTTATCATTCATTAGCAATGCAGACCATATTTTAAATGAGGTGTGCTTGCCTACCTTTGACTCAGTACTTAATTTCCCAGGGACTGACAACCAGATGAGCTCATTGTAATGATGTTTAAAAATGTTTTTGTGTATGGACAAAATGACACTGTCCTTTTCATTGCATTGGGTTATGTTTAAAGGTAAAGGAAAATCTGACAAATTCTATCTATTCATCTTCCATGAGTCTTCTAGGTGCTTGGAATAAATCCTCCCAACTGTATAACAGCCCACTCTAATGCAGAATTTAGCTTAATGTGGGCTTGTTCTGGATTCCTTCCAAAAGGAGGCAATTATCTTTGGAAGTACCCAAGAACTCATTTTTATAGCCTAGTCTGCTGCAGAGATCACCAAATGGGTTGATGATGGTGATGATGAGGATAATAATATGATAATAGCTGCTACATTTACTTAGTCAATTTCTGCTCTTTTATTAGCTGTGTGACATTAGCAAGTTTCTTAAGCCCTCTCTATATCCTTTTCCTCATCTGTAAAATAGGGGTAACAAGATTACTACCTTACAGTATTGTTTTAAAATTAAATGAGATAATCCATGTAAATATTTAGTGCAGTGTCATTATTTCTGTTGTAACTATTATTAATAGCATTATATTTTAGTAATGTTTTTTTGATCCCTCTTACTAAGCACTTACTATGTGATCCTATCACATAGGACGTCACATATCACCATGTTAAGAACTTACTCATTTCATTTGTAAATTCATATAAACCTCTGAAGAGAGTAATATTATCATTATTATTTTGCAGATAGGAACCCAGGATCACAGAACTTAAATAATTTCTCAAGGGTCATAGTGATAGTAGAAACAGACTTGAACACTTTGTTTGACTCAAAGCCTTTGAGGGGCATTAATATGGAAATAATGCGATGATGAGAAATCATTGTTAGAAATGTTCTTCTCCTCTTTAAAAACAATTTAATATGGGAGATTTCTATTCTATGCTTAAAATAATTGAGATGATTATATATTTTATTATGCATGACCAACATATTGCATGTGATTTTCATTTTAATAAATTGGATTTTTCTTCTAACCATTGTGAAGAAGATAGTTGTTTGGTTTGGCCATTAAATGTTTCTCACCAGGCCACTATGATAGGCAAAAGACATAGTTGAATTTTTCCTGAGTTACTAAGAAACTGTGTAGAACCAGGCGCTTATTGTTCACTGGATTAACTCCTATAATTATACTGAAATTAAATTTTTATAAACAAGATTTAGAAGCAATGGAGCAAACACAGGGCAAGTGCTTTGCTCATGAGGTCCTGTAGGCTGTTAAGTGAACCTAATATTGAATTTGAAAATTCCAATTAAATCCTTTTTACCCAGCTCTATGAAATTCCCTTATGTTGATGGAGATTGGGTCATACGGAACCATTAAAAATGCTTTTCATCGAGTATATGTGATTTATTAATATTAAAAGTTAAATTGCATTTAAACTTGTCCTTATTCTATTTAGTGCTTTCTTCCATTATTAAGGCACTCAGTAAACCTGAATTCCATTCTGTAATTAGAAGAGAGGTAATCTTCACATTTCCTATGTGTTATAAGGTTTTTATGTTGCATTCCCTTGCTTTTTCTGAAATCAACTCAAAATTGAAAAGTTTTTCAATCAGTAAATATTTGTAGAAATGTACTTTTGCAAGAGCTGGTAGTGGTATTGTATATACAGATGGAATATGTAATATATATTATATACATAATTTATACCATATGTTTGAAGAGACATTCAACAAACACACACATAAAGAACTAACGATATAATAAGGTTTACACTGATTACTATGTCAGCGGGTCACATTGTTATTACAATGCAAGAAAAGTAGTGAAAAATCAGAAGCAATATAAGGAAAATAGTTGAGCTAAGGAAGGAGAAAAGCAATTCTTCTTTACAAAATGGCTCTTAGTTACATACTTTAAATAGCATCCTCCTGCGTTTTAAACACGGTCTAATTAAAGAAAAATATGAAGTAATTTTTTTAGGACACAGAGGCTGAACTCTGTGCCAAAGTAGTTTTGTTGACTGGATTATAAACCTGTATAAAATACCTATTATTCTAATCTCAGTTTGAATACATAGAACATTACTTTAAATAAATATTTTATATATTAAATTATTGCACATAAATAGGAAAAAGTTAATTCTGTTTGAGTTCAAAATTACTGCTTTTTACACTTAACTGTATGTTTAGCTTATACTTGTATTGCTGGTTCAAAAGAGTAGAAATATGGGTTTTCAGTCAGTACACATTAATTTGGTTAATTTGAAAAAAAAAAAGCCTTGGATCGGTGCATGTGTTGCAGAGTATATTTTCTCTATAGAGTGTAATTAAATTGGTGGGAACTGAATATAAAAATTTGTCATTTTTTCAACATGAAAAATAGCAGTGAGCCATATGGCTTCTCCTTTTCACCATTGCATCTGATTGATGGCTCAGTTAGAGACCCGGCCTCTCCATTCTCCCACAAACAGATTTCCCGGAAAACTAAACCAAATGGGAATCCAGAGGGAAGTCAAAGCACAGCAAATTTGTACTGGCCTGTTTTTTTGTTTTTTTTTGAAATTTCTATAAGGTCAAATTTATCCATTTTAGCAACTGGGAATGTTTCATTTTCATGGCAGCCGCGAGAAATATTCCACACCACTTCTGGTATTTGAAATGAAAATAAGTCCCAATTAAATAATTTGTGAGAGAAGGGAAATAAAACAAATGGGTTTTAAAATGAATTTATGAAATATCAACTTAGTAATGGATTCAAAATTTACACTGACTCTAGGCCACATATGCTTTCTTTTTGAGAGCCGAAGGTGATGAAAAATCAAGAACAGATAATTAGTGACTATATGGAAGTTTTGAGAATACCAAGTAGTTTTACGGATGAGTATGTGCTTACATGTGTGTGTAGAACAGGTATTTCAATTTCATTTTTTAAAAAAATAAGTAAGCCAAAAATATAGAACTGTTTCCTCATTTAATATTGCTCAATAAATACGGAAGTATTTTTCAGCAAACATTTCAAAAAGACTCCATATGCAGTTAATTTTTGTCTTACTTCACTTTTATTCTATTGATAGTATTACCAACTGGCAATACAGTTTTTTGTAAAATATTTATTGAACACCTAATTGTAAAATAAAAAACAAGTTTGGGTGTATTTGAACACAGGTAGAAATAAGATAACAATAGAGGGTCATGTGACCTCTTTCATGTTATGCACACGGGCAAACCTTGCCTGCGGTTGGGGTCATGTTCACTGGAGAAGGAGTGATGATGGACTTTCAACTCCTATTTGAGTGAGAATCTGTCCTCGGGCAGTAAGAGTAACCAAATGAGTGGGCCTCTCTCCAGTGAATTAGTGGAGATCACTTTGTTATATAATAAGTGCTGGATAAGGTATGTGATTAAAATACTTGTTTCTAAGGTTGCAGGTTTTCAAACATGGCTGTGATAGAAGGTGGCAGACCCATGCCTCAAGGCAGTAGTCTTAAGACACGTTTGCAGTCTTAAAAATTATTGAAGACCCCAAACTCTTGCTGAAGTGGGTTCTTTTGATATTTATCATATTATAAGTTAAAGCAAGAAAAATTAAAAGTATTTATTTATTAAATAATTTAAAAATAATAGTAATAAGCATAATACTTGTTAATAAAATAATTTTTTAAATAAAAATATTCTCCAAAACAGTATTAGTGAGAATAATGACATCATTTTACAATTTTTTAATATCTTTTTGTATCTCCTTGATGGCTGGCTTCTCCATTCAAACTGTTGCAATGTGATATTTCTTTTGAAGTTTATAAAGAAAATCCAATGTCAAATAGATAGGTAGTTGGAAAAAAGAGGGGCGTTTTAACAGCTTTTGCATATAACATTGTCTATGCTTCTGAGCTATACTAGAACTTGACAGGTTAGTTTCAAAGTAAAATCTGAAACTGTATCCATGAGCTTTCATATTCAGTTATATTAAAATCCATTGGCTTATCTTGCCTTTGGAATTTTTTCTAAAATCCATGCATGATTTTGTTATGTCATGCATTACTATTTTGGAAAATGTTGGTTTCTCCAAAAAGTGACACATTTAATTAAATATCATAAAAAATCCCTTTTGTTAACATCAGCGCCGATTTCATCAGAAAAGCGTTTTTGGATTTTTTTTTTAGAGAGAGAGAGAGAGAGGGCGGGGAGGGGAAAGGGCAGAAGGCAAGAGTCGGACGCTTAACCAACTGAGAAAAGTTTTTAAGTATTGGGAAGCTATAAACTCATGGTGGGAGAAATAAGTTTTCCAAAAATCTAATTTTCACTTGGAAACTCAAATTTTGTTATCAGCAGCAAATATTGTCAACTTTCCTCGACAGTAACAGGATCCATCCATTCATTTTTAAGAAATTATTCATAAACAGCTGCATAGTTTGTCCTGAAGTCATGTTTTCAAGTAAAAATGGTGATCCATGGGAAAAAGAGGCTAGTGCAACTTATAATTCAGAATAATTACGCATGTGCTTTTCCTTGAGACAACCATGGTACTAAAGTGTGCTACAGACAGCTTCAGGACCCTTCTCATTTGGTTAAATAAGACATTAAGGAGACATGTACCCATGATAAGATTTAATAAAGTTAATATTTTAGCTAAATCAGTAAATTTCATTATTTTTCATCAAGGGTATTGTTAAACTGACTTTTTTTATCCCTTCAAATATGTGAAGAGTATGATGACAGCTAGTACAGACTGGTGTCGCTGCTTTGCTGTGTGCTAAAAACAAGGGCAGCTTTACCCACCATTGCTTTTATACTATTTGTGCAAATGTGGATGCAGTGGAAAATACAAATAGCTCTGGTATTATGAAAATAATACTTCAGATCAAGAACTCCTAAAAGGTCTCATAAAATCTCAGGGATATTTCATTTTTTAAAAACCATTGATATAAGGAATATACGTATTTTGACAACTTAAACACAGAACTTATGCTTACATGTTTGAGAATTATACAAAGAAGTACAGGACTTTTATATTTTGTTTTGCAAGGTTTCTTAAAAAAATTTCCTGTAGCTAATATATACTGTATGGGATAAGCACACACATACCCTAAACATAAAATTTATACACACACACACACGTGCACACACACACATGTGATCATATGAATGTTTATGTGTTTTCAGATATGCAGAGAAAATGTCATTAATTTTGGCTCCAACTATGGGATATCAGTTAAACTTTACTTTTTAGTTTAATCAAGTAAATTTAATATAATGTAATAATTTACAATTTTTTAGTGTAATAGTCTTTTTTGGGTGCCATTTATGCCTCACTCTCGAGGGGCAAGATATGGCCCAGGATGATGAGATTCTCCTCTGCAGTTTAAATGAAAACTTAACTGGATCATCATTGCTAGGAGAAGGGCTTCCTGGACTAATGACTGCTGGGTTATACATGAGTGTGAACAGCAAAAGGCCCTTGTTGGGCCATTTACTTCTGGTCTCTAAGTTCCTCCTCCTTTATCTCTTTCCTTTAGCTCAGATTATAAATGGTTAATGAGTCCCCTTCAGCCTTCTATCTCTATCTCTCCCCAGCAGGACGTGGAGCTACGTCTGAGCTACGTCTGAGCTCTCTACCTATAATCTATTATTTCTTCCGCAGTATCTTGCCCCAAGTAGAAGCTCCTCTTAGAGCTTGCAGCTTCTCACTTTTAAAATGAACGGCAAAGTGTTAATGCATATGTTCCTGGGCTTTCTTACACCTCCTAGAAGCTTCTAAATGCCTCTCCTGGATGTGCAGGGGTTTGACATCAATATGTATTTGTGTTTATGGGGGATACAGGAACCCTAAAGACAATCCACTTGATGTTGCTATCTTTCCTTCTCTGTTTTTTTTTAATATTTTATTTATTTATTCATTTTACAGATAGAGAGAGAGCACAAAAGCAGGGGTAGCAGCAGGCAGAAGAGAGGGAGAAGCCTGATGCAGGGAGCCTGATGTACGGCTGGATCCCAGGGTCCCAGGATTACAACCCGAGCTGAAAGCACACACTTAATTGACTGAGCCACCCAGGCACCACTCTCCCCACCTTTTTTCTTTATAATTATTCATATTTCCCCCCTCAAGTTTAAGTCATTGGTTCTCAGTGTTTGTACTTCCTTCTTAAAGAAACATTTGGAAATGTGGTCATGGTGGTGGAGGGGATGTTGTTTTTACCTGTCACTATGGTTGGAGAGTATTATTGACAATTACTACCTAGGATCCAAACATGCTAAGTATCCTTTAATGTACAGGCAGTAAAGAATCGCTCTTCCAGAAGTGTTAGTCATGTTCTCATGAGAAACACTGCTGTAGATACAAATTTCTCAGAACCTAGGGAAGGAGGCTTCACAGCCTAATCATGGTCTCTAATAACAGACACAACATGAACTATCTAGTCTTCCCATGATCCTCCAGATGGATGCCTTGAGCTGACTGCACAAAATGTCATGGACCAGAAATACAAACAATACTATTATCATTATATGAAATATGCACATATGTTTGAACTTGTGATCGTTTTTTATACTACCATTGCATAAGGATGGCACGTTAAACAGAACTAAATATATAAATATACATGCATTTATTTAAAATGTACAACAAAATAATATTGTTATCTTGTCATAACTGTAAAGATGGTGCAGGTCCTTATGGATGCATGTTGGCACACACCACAAAAACAGCCTGTCATGTATGCTCCACAACTGAACTGGCAAGGTTTCCGGAAGAATCCATAAAAAAAGCTGAACTTACTTTTTTTAATACCTTTGGTTAGCCTTCTCAAGGACAGAATACCCAAAATGATTTCCTTGCTAGCTTCCAGATAATCATTTTACCTCCAAAGTTGGAAATAAGAGTTGCTGTTTCCAGAATGTCTTTGCAGTACTTTTCTATTCACTTCCTTATACCTCATCAATCTGTTTTTCCCTTTAATAAGCCAGTTTATTAATTGACTCCCTCACATGTGAGAAAACAGTCTGCATGTAGAAATAGCAAAATGGACTGCACATAATTAATTAAGTATCCTTTAGATATTTTTGATACTGTTCACTCAGAATATTCCAAACCTTGGACTTTGTTTAATAAAATACATATTGTATGTATAATAATCCTATAAGATTCCTAGAGGTCTAGTGGCCAAACATTGAATTTGGACATTAGAATTCTCTACGACTTATATAATTATGTTTCTTTAAGTCAATGATGCATAAAATTAACACATTCAGATTGAATATCTTTCATTGGAATGTGATATATTTGCAAATGTAGGCTTTCCCTATACTAATTTACAGTTTCCATTTATTTAATTTTGCCATATTTTTTTTCTTCCAAATACTTTCATTAATGGGCATATGTTATGCCTGATGAGAGCAACACATTTGAATTGATTTTTTTTTCATAGAGAACATTAAAGGACTTGTATGACAGATATTTCTTGAGTTGTGAATTAATTTGGAGTGATTCACAGTCAGTGGAAGTTTTGGAGATGTTTTAATTTAGGAAGATGACAATGATATGTGAGTTAACACACACGTTACAAAATCCATAACAATATCCAATATGTTGTGTATCTTCTCTATCTTTTATAAAATGTCAAATTGAAAATAAAATAATTTTTGTCAGAGATTGACTTATTTTTGAAACTTTTAAGACATGGCAACATTGTTTTGAGATATATATATATATTTAATTTTAATTAATCACAATTTTGGTGACTGTTGGTGTTCATTTGCCTTCACTTTAATAGTGATTTAGGAAAAATTGAATGGAGGTGCATTTTGTGGCTCAAAGATACCAATAACCATTTAGAATGATTGGTTTTAGTGTAGTCTGGGATTATAACACACAGTTAAAATTTTTCATTGGTGAGGCAGAACTGGAAACTCAGTGCATTTTGTTCTCTGGCATTTGTCCAGAAATCTGCTGTGAGGCACAGCTTAGGTAGTTGAATCAGAAAAGTCTTTAAAAACTGACCGAAAGGGGGCAATGATTACCTGGCAAAGGTTTTGTGTATTCACTGGAGGACCACAACCGAACAAAATGGGCAGCTGCCATGGTTAGAAGGTGGAATCTTAAATGGGATGACACAATTAGGTGACTAAGAAACAGCATTTTTAGAGAGTTCATCTAAGTAACTATCTGTCTGTGAAACAGATAGGATGGGAGCACTTTCCCTCAGGCGGGTAAAGAGAAAAAGACAGACCAATGAGTCTGTCAGTTGGGACATTCAACCTTCCTTTGGTGGCAAAGGCTTGATATGTTTATGGGCACTGGAAAATTTGAGGATTCAGTGAGATCACATGTAAAATCTTTTTAAAATCATAAAGATTTTATTATGATTTTTCCTTTCCTGGGCTTAATTCATGAAGGTATTATTCCTATTTAGTGCTGCAATTTGTATGTTTGACCAAAAAAAAAAAAAGTAAATTCTCAATAGTTCTTTTTCCCTGGAGCACATTATACACACAAAAGGCAACGATTTTCCTCCTGATTTCAGTCCCTATTACAGAATCTGCTTTCCTTTAAAATTAATTCTTAGACACAAAAAGAGCCAGTTGGTTTCTGATTACTGCACACCTGGCACGCTCAGCCGCTCGTTCCTATGGAACCATCCAGTGTATCTTATTTATTACTTGATACTGTGCCTCAGTGCGCCCTGAACAATATTTGCTCCTTTTTTCTTGTTTTGCCTTCTGTTGGCTCTGTTTTCGCTCTCCATAGAACTTAGGTGTCTGGGGATCCTTCCCTCACCCAACCTTCCCATATTTTTAACCAAATGGGGTTTGAAGTGAAATTGGGGCCACCTAAATTCTAATTTTAGGAATAAGCCATTTATTATTGATGAGTCTGTGGAGTAGTGTGTTTGCAAGGACAGTCCTTCCTACTTGTTTTTGATGGTCAAGGATGTAGTTTCGGATGAGCCATTCCTATTAACATTACTTCTGGAACCCTTTTGGGTTGTTAATAGGTATTTTGCAAAAAATATGCTCTTTGTCAAATGTGTTTGCATTAAAAAAATTAAAGAGCTTTGTTTTCTCTCCAAAATCTTTCTCAAATCCATACACCCCTCCACTTCCTCACTGTTATTCTAGTCTGAGCTAGCAACTCTTGGTATGCATTCAATGATTTCTTCCTTCCACTCTTGATTTCTACTGAATTCCCATAGGTTGCATCATGGCATTAAAAAAATTTAAATCACACAGTGCTGGTTCCCTAATTAAAAGCCTTCCCTGGGACTCCTGGGTGGCTCAGTTGGTTAAGCCTCTGCTTTTGGCTCAGGGCATGATCCCGGGGTCCTGGGATCAAGTCTTACATCAGGCTCCTTGATCAGCTGGGAGCCTCCTTCTTCCTGTGCTTGCCGCTCCCCCTGCTTGTGTTCTCTCTCTCTGACAAATAAATAAATTAAATCTTAAAATATATATATATGGCTTTATATATATCTATATATCTATATATCTATATATCTATATCTCCTTTGCCATTCATCACACATAAAATGAAGTTTAAATTCCCTTCTATGGCCTTCAAAGTTTCTGACCTCTCCAACCACTCATTCGTAACCACATAGACTGGACATTTTAATCTTTTGCTGCCGGTCTCCTATTTATTTAACATTAGTTACAAGATGGGGAAGAATGGAGTATTTTTAATACCTAATACCTTCTCATCTCCCTACAACACAGCCATGGAAGCTTCAGGAGGGGGCACCTGGATGGCTCAGTCATTAAGTGTCTGCCTTTGGCTCAGGTCATGATCCCAGGGTCCTGGGACAGAGCCCTGTATTGGGCTCCCTGCTCAGCAGGAAGCCTGCTTCTCTGTCTCCCCCTCCTCCTACTTGTGTTCCCTCTTTCACTGTGTCTCTGTCTGTCAAATAAATAAAATCTTAAAAAAAAAAAAAAAGAAGCTTCAGGGGAGTAGTGGCCCTGTCTGTACTGTTCACCACTGTATTCTCAGGCCCTAATATGGGTCCTATCTCATAATTGGCACTAATAAATGCAGATTATGCTGACAATGATTTACCAGAAACTTTAATATGCTACTGTGCAGTGTAGCAGTTTTCAAAGATCAGGTTTGGAAGTATTTGTTTATACACACAAATTTGCAATTTCTGGAGTCAGAGCTGAGGACATTGCCTTTTTATAGACACACTGGTTTGGGAACTTGTTTATTGCTATCTTCTAGAACATTGCAAAGATACTTCCCTTCTTCTCAGCAATGCTTGTTTTCTCCTGGTTTAGATAATCTCTAGGAGCCTTTAAACATAAGATTGCTCAGTGATTATAACAGTGTATGCTCAAGTTCAGTGCTCTTGAAAAATTTAAATGCTTAGAAATGCTGAGAAAAATACTTAGGGACATTTGCCTGAAAAATATCTAGTCTATTACTCTAGATAGCCTACATTTTATTCACTGATTTGGTCAGATCATTATCAAGATATTCATTGGGATCATGCCAAATTGGTCTAGTGTAGAATCTTTTTTTAAACTGAGTTCTATTTTGGTGTCTGTTTGCAGGTCTATGTTGATGGACTTTATAAGAAAGAGTCTTAAAACAGCTCATGTTGGAGTTTGCTACAAATACGCCATTGAGGATGGTATCTATTCCATTACATGGCATTCTCTCTAGGAAGATCTTTGCTATAAAATTCTCTTCTTTCTCAGATAGAAGAATAATTATTTTCAACTGATTCATGTTGCTAGTGGCCATTGAAATATAGAGGATTTATTCATATATATATTTTGAAAACATAACAATTAATATTTATCACATGCGCTATAGTGCTTACTATTAGCTAGTTATCATATAAAGGTACTTTATGTGGGTTATCCCATTTCATTTTCACAATAACCCTATGACATAGGTATAGTTATTAATTACCCTTATTTTACAGATGGAGAAACTGAGGTACAAAGAGGATAAATATTGTCCAAAGTCACATAATTAGGAAATATTGGAACCAGGTTGTGAATGCAGCCTAACTTAAGTAAGCTGTCTCTAACATAGGTCTACTTTATTTTTCTGAACTTTATTTTTCTTTTGTCTGATTTTTTAATCTGCTTAAACAATCTTAAGTCATTGTGGGAAAACAGGGAGTATAATAAAATGCAAAAAATACCAAGCTGCTTTTCCTTATGAGCATTATATCATATCACAGATCTCAAATAAATGTGTAGGTAGTAAATCAAGTAGAAAGTATNTCTATAGTGCTTACTATTAGCTAGTTATCATATAAAGGTACTTTATGTGGGTTATCCCATTTCATTCTCACAATAACCCTATGACATAGGTATAGTTATTAATTACCCTTATTTTACAGATGGAGAAACTGAGGTACAAAGAGGATAAATATTGTCCAAAGTCACATAATTAGGAAATATTGGAACCAGGTTGTGAATGCAGCCTAACTTAAGTAAGCTGTCTCTAACATAGGTCTACTTTATTTTTCTGAACTTTATTTTTCTTTTGTCTGATTTTTTAATCTGCTTAAACAATCTTAAGTCATTGTGGGAAAACAGGGAGTATAATAAAATGCAAAAAATACCAAGCTGCTTTTCCTTATGAGCATTATATCATATCACAGATCTCAAATAAATGTGTAGGTAGTAAATCAAGTAGAAAGTATTAGAAACTGCATCTTTATTACTCTGTTTATTAGCTATTATGATTTTCTAAATGCATATTTCAACCTTGACTGTGTTGTAAATTAATTTCCCCTTTTCTTGGGTCATTTTCTCAAGCTACACTAACTTGTTATGTTACTGAAGACTAACTGTGCCTGTAGGATTATATTCAATTATGATGCATTGCTGGCCTAACTCCGATTGTTTCCGACGCACTCTCCACCTACCAGCCAGAGTGGTGCATTTGCTTATGTCATTCTCCTGCTTAAAGCCCTTCAGGGGCTCTTGGTTCCTCTCAGGATGTTTTCTCAGTTCCTTATCATAGCTCACAGAGTGTTTTAGGATCCAGAGTTCTCTTTCGTTTCATCCCTCACACTTTTTTCTGTAGCCATCCTAAATTAGCCCTACTTCTGAGAGGGAGTCCTGTTCTCTGGATCTAGGCCTCCACACTCCATGTACAAGTGTGCTTCCTGCTTCCAGTTCCACCTGACTCTTATGTGTCTTAGTTTTCAGCCTAGGTATTCCCTCTGCTGAATCTAGGCTAAGTGAGCCTCCTTTTACTGTTCCGTGGCCCTCTGGGTTTTATCCCACCGGAGCTGGCGCCTATTCATATGTGTGTCCTTTTCAGCAGGAGACCAAAATCCATTTTAAAGAGGAGTGTTTCCAGTTTTCTATCTTGTTCTCTGCCCCTACTCTAGAGATCAGCCTTTAATAAGCCCATAGTGTTTGCTTTTTGAATAAATGAATGACCGTTACAGATATGGTATATAGATACGTATGTAGATACGTATAGATATCGTATACAAATAAATATTTATATTCTCCTTAAAAATTTTCTTTAAATTTGTCACATTATTGATATAGCCTACAATTGTTCTGTCTTAACTTGAGTTCAAATCTTAATTTCCCTACTTACCAGTCATGTGTCTTTGGGTGCATTAAACGAAGTCTTTGTGTCTTCATTTAATATTCAGTGGTGCTTACATAATAGGGTTGCAATGAGTAGTGTCTGTGATAAGACATAAAGCACTTAATATAGTGCTTGCAACATAGTAATTGTTTCTTCTTTTATTAGGTTTTTTGTTTTGTTTTGTCTGTAGTATGAGGGTTAGTAACCGTGGCTTTGGGGATAAACATAGGTTCTGCGGATTCAAATCCTGGCTTGGCTTCTTTTTTATTTTATTTTTTTATTTTATTTTATTTTTTTATTATTATATTATGTTAGTCACCATACAGTACATCCCCGGATTCCGATGGAAAGTTCGATGCTTCATTAGTTGCGTATAACACCCAGTGCACCATGCAATACGTTCCCTCCTTACTACCCATCACCAGTCTATCCCATTCCCCCAACCCCCTCCCCTCTGAAGTCTTCAGTTTGTTTCTCATAGTCCATAGTCTCTCATGTTTCATTCCCCCTTCTGATTACCCCCCC
>NC_048226.1:76142490-76149863 GCF_002007445.2 Ailuropoda melanoleuca
CTCCAACCACTCATTCGTAACCACATAGACTGGGCATTTTAATCTTTTGCTGCCGGTCTCCTATTTATTTAACATTAGTTACAAGATGGGGAAGAATGGAGTATTTTTAATACCTAATACCTTCTCATCTCCCTCCAACACAGCCATAGAAGCTTCAGGAGGGGGCACCTGGATGGCTCAGTCATTAAGTGTCTGCCTTTGGCTCAGGTCACGATCCCAGGGTCCTGGGACAGAGCCCTGTACTGGGCTCCCTGCTCAGCAGGAAGCCTGCTTCTCTGTCTCCCCCTCCTCCTACTTGTGTTCCCTCTTTCACTGTGTCTCTGTCTGTCAAATAAATAAAATCTTAAAAAAAAAAAAAAAGAAGCTTCAGGGGAGTAGTGGCCCTGTCTGTACTGTTCACCACTGTATTCTCAGGCCCTAATATGGGTCCTATCTCATAATTGGCACTAATAAATGCAGATTATGCTGACAATGATTTACCAGAAACTTTAATATGCTACTGTGCAGTGTAGCAGTTTTCAAAGATCAGGTTTGGAAGTATTTGTTTATACACACAAATTTGCAATTTCTGGAGTCAGAGCTGAGGACATTGCCTTTTTATAGACACACTGGTTTGGGAACTTGTTTATTGCTATCTTCTAGAACATTGCAAAGATACTTCCCTTCTTCTCAGCAATGCTTGTTTTCTCCTGGTTTAGATAATCTCTAGGAGCCTTTAAACATAAGATTGCTCAGTGATTATAACAGTGTATGCTCAAGTTCAGTGCTCTTGAAAAATTTAAATGCTTAGAAATGCTGAGAAAAATACTTAGGGACATTTGCCTGAAAAATATCTAGTCTATTACTCTAGATAGCCTACATTTTATTCACTGATTTGGTCAGATCATTATCAAGATATTCATTGGGATCATGCCAAATTGGTCTAGTGTAGAATCTTTTTTTAAACTGAGTTCTATTTTGGTGTCTGTTTGCAGGTCTATGTTGATGGACTTTATAAGAAAGAGTCTTAAAACAGCTCATGTTGGAGTTTGCTACAAATACGCCATTGAGGATGGTATCTATTCCATTACATGGCATTCTCTCTAGGAAGATCTCTGCTATAAAATTCTCTTCTTTCTCAGATAGAAGAATAATTATTTTCAACTGATTCATGTTGCTAATGGCCATTGAAATATAGAGGATTTATTCATATATATATTTTGAAAACATAACAATTAATATTTATCACATGCTCTATAGTGCTTACTATTAGCTAGTTATCATATAAAGGTACTTTATGTGGGTTATCCCATTTCATTCTCACAATAACCCTATGACATAGGTATAGTTATTAATTACCCTTATTTTACAGATGGAGAAACTGAGGTACAAAGAGGATAAATATTGTCCAAAGTCACATAATTAGGAAATATTGGAACCAGGTTGTGAATGCAGCCTAACTTAAGTAAGCTGTCTCTAACATAGGTCTACTTTATTTTTCTGAACTTTATTTTTCTTTTGTCTGATTTTTTAATCTGCTTAAACAATCTTAAGTCATTGTGGGAAAACAGGGAGTGTAATAAAATGCAAAAAATACCAAGCTGCTTTCCTTATGAGCATTATATCATATCACAGATCTCAAATAAATGTGTAGGTAGTAAATCAAGTAGAAAGTATTAGAAACTGCATCTTTATTACTCTGTTTATTAGCTATTATGCTTTTCTAAATGCATATTTCAACCTTGACTGCGTTGTAAATTAATTTCCCCTTTTCTTGGGTCATTTTCTCAAGCTACACTAACTTGTTATGTTACTGAAGACTAACTGTGCCTGTAGGATTATATTCAATTATGATGCATTGCTGGCCTAACTCCGATTGTTTCCGACGCACTCTCCACCTACCAGCCAGAGTGGTGCATTTGCTTATGTCATTCTCCTGCTTAAAGCCCTTCAGGGGCTCTTGGTTCCTCTCAGGATGTTTTCTCAGTTCCTTATCATAGCTCACAGAGTGTTTTAGGATCCAGAGTTCTCTTTCGTTTCATCCCTCACACTTTTTTCTGTAGCCATCCTAAATTAGCCCTACTTCTGAGAGGGAGTCCTGTTCTCTGGATCTAGGCCTCCACACTCCATGTACAAGTGTGCTTCCTGCTTCCAGTTCCACCTGACTCTTATGTGTCTTAGTTTTCAGCCTAGGTCTTCCCTCTGCTGAATCTAGGCTAAGTGAGCCTCCTTTTACTGTTCCGTGGCCCTCTGGGTTTTATCCCACCGGAGCTGGTGCCTATTCATACGTGTGTCCTTTTCAGCAGGAGACCAAAATCCATTTTAAAGAGGAGTGTTTCCAGTTTTCTATTTTGTTCTCTGCCCCTACTCTAGAGATCAGCCTTTAATAAGCCCATAGTGTTTGCTTTTTGAATAAATGAATGACCGTTACAGATATGGTATATAGATACGTATGTAGATACGTATAGATATCGTATACAAATAAATATTTATATTCTCCTTAAAAATTTTCTTTAAATTTGTCACATTATTGATATAGCCTACAATTGTTCTGTCTTAACTTGAGTTCAAATCTTAATTTCCCTACTTACCAGTCATGTGTCTTTGGGTGCATTAAACGAAGTCTTTGTGTCTTCATTTAATATTCAGTGGTGCTTACATAATAGGGTTGCAATGAGTAGTGTCTGTGATAAGACATAAAGCACTTAATATAGTGCTTGCAACATAGTAATTGTTTCTTCTTTTATTAGGTTTTTTGTTTTGTTTTGTCTGTAGTATGAGGGTTAGTAACCGTGGCTTTGGGGATAAACATAGGTTCTGCGGATTCAAATCCTGGCTTGGCTTCTTTTTTATTTTATTTTTTTATTTTATTTTATTTTTTTATTATTATATTATGTTAGTCACCATACAGTACATCCCCGGATTCCGATGGAAAGTTCGATGCTTCATTAGTTGCGTATAACACCCAGTGCACCATGCAATACGTTCCCTCCTTACTACCCATCACCAGTCTATCCCATTCCCCCAACCCCCTCCCCTCTGAAGTCTTCAGTTTGTTTCTCATAGTCCATAGTCTCTCATGTTTCATTCCCCCTTCTGATTACCCCCCCCTTTCTTTATCCCTTTCTTCCCCTACCGATCATCCTAGTTCTTATGTTCCATAGATGAGAGAAATCATATGATAATTGTCTTTCTCTGCTTGACTTATTTCACTTAGCATTATCTCCTCCAGTGCTGTCCATGTTGCAGCAAATGTAGAGAACTCGTTCTTTCTGATAGCTGAGTAATATTCCATTGTATATATGGACCACAGCTTCTTAATCCAGTCATCTGTTGAAGGGCATCTCGGCTCCTTCCATGATTTGGCTATTGTGGGACAATGCTGCTATGAACATTGGGGTGCATATGGCCTCTTATTGGATACGTACCCTCGCTCTCTAAGATCCAGTTTTCTCATAAATAAAATGGGAATAATAGTAATGTCCACCTGCACAGGTTACTGTGAGGTTTAGGAAAGATAATGTCAGTAAAATTCTTAGCATAGTACACAGTACATAGTACACAGCGGAGGCTTAATAAATGTTGGATATTGTTATTAACAAATTTATCTCTCTCACTGGTTCATCAGTTCACTTAAGTCTTAGATTCCTGTTTCATTCATCTTTGAATTTCTAGCATCAGTGTTTTGCATCAGTACCTTGCATATAAAAATGTGTCTGCATAAATAATAATAACTCCAAGAACAATAGAGCACTGAACTACTGTTGTCCTTTTACAACTTCGTGTGATTTAGTACATCGGCCAGTTGTAACTGGGACATCAAGTAACAGCAGTGAGCAGTGGGGGGCATCATTCTGGAACGTGGAGACATTTTCCAGTGAAGATAAGCCTATATGATGACACTATCTTTAGAGAAAGGTATGTCAGGAGTTGAGAAGGAAATGCAGCAAGGTCAGTTGGGAGAGCTTCAAGAAAAATTTTAACCTAATTCTCAATTTTAGCTATGATTAACTTTAGGGGATAGTTTCAGTGCTAATCCGAGGAAACAGAAAAAAAGGAATTTTGTAAGAGGACGGGCTTCACATGATATTGTTTTATGACAGAAATTCCATATGATAAGATAATTTGGTAAATAGGCTCCGTATGTTTTTAGGGCTGAGGTTTATTTGAATAGACTAGACAATATGTCCAGGAGGAGGTGCATTAATTAGTAAGCTATTAGTGTTAAATTGCTGCTAATTTGGTTTTGTAATTGAAAGGACCTAGAAGACTGCAGAATAGTGTTGACAGCACTTTGAGACAAAAGGAAATTTGAAACAGCTCTTCTGTACCTCATCTTTCAATGATAAAAGACAAGGTTTGTTTCACTTGAACACATTAACTGTTATTTGAATTTCCGGTCTTCCTTAAAAAATTATAATTAATATGGTATAGGAGTACGTGTGACTTCTCTTCAAAGTTCAGTTTTGAATATACCACACATTGGCAGGTAAGAGTACTAAATATTTTCAAAAATTATAGTCAGTCAAAAATGGGAAACTTGATCAGGTTAACATAACTAATATAAAAAATACTTCTTAAATTTAATTGTGAGTTTACCGAGAAAAAAACAATCACTCATTATAAAAATACAACTTAAAAATCACCCATATAGTTATAATTCTTGACATAATAAAATAGAAGGCAAGTTCCACATCCAGAATGATAACATGAGAATTGCTTCCAAGGAAACAACCGTAACTGTTGAGATTATTTAAAAAACCCAACAATTTAAGGTCTCTGGAAATTGTCCTGAGTGCATAAAGAAAATGGAGAAATATGTATTTGAGAAAATTTACTAAGTCTCTGCAAGCTTAGTGAGAATCTAGGGCCCTGGAGCCTCCTGTCGCACCCAGCTGGATGCGATGGACACTCCACTCTGGGCAGCTGTGGCCAAGGAGACAGGGGCTCCTTCTGCTTCTAGCTCCTAGTTAAGAACAATGGTATCCCTCCAAGGAAAGGCAGGCCACTAGTGTTTCTCATCACCCTCCACTCCAGGTTGCAAGGGCCAGATTCCAAGCAAGTGTGAGCATGAGTTCAGAAGCTCCCTTCTTCACCCAGTTCCCACTCATCCAGTTGCTGCAGGGTGGGGACACCCTGGCCACAGCTCATCGTGACTGGAGGGTCCATGCTGGGAAATACAAGCTTGGAAGAACAAGCTACTACCCTGCCCAGTGCCCTGTTCCTAAAGCAGGGGTGTCCCTCTGACAGAGCAGGCACTGTCTCTGCTCCCCAGGTCCAGAGCAATGGCTCCAAGAGGCAGTCTGCAAGAGAGCTTGAAAGTGCACCCAAAAGGAAAGGACTTTATTTGCAACAGAGTGTGGGTAAATTCAAGCCTAAGGGTGTGCTGAAAAACATGGAGATGTTGGTGTTAAATAATTAAGAGGATGCTGGTAGTTCCACTAGAGCAACAAGCTAAACCTTATGCTAGCTCCTTTACCAGAGGGGACCAGGGAAAGAGAAATTGGAGCTCTTATACCTGCTGGTGAGAATATAAAATGATGAAGCTGCTTTGGAAACAGACTGGTAGTTCCTCAAAAGGTTAAACATAGAAGTTACCCTGAGACTCAGCAATTCTGCTCTTCGTTATATATGAAGAGAAAGGAAAACATGTCCACATGAAATTTTACATGAATGTTCATAGCATTATTCATAATAGACAAAAAGTGGAAACAACACAAGTGTTCATCAGCTGATGAATGGATAAATGAAATGTAATATATTCAAACAATGGAATATTATTCAATAAGACTAAAAAAATGGAATATCAATCCGTGCTATCACATGGATAAACCTTGAAAACATATTAAGTGAAATAAGTCCTTTATAAAAGGTCATGTATTGTATGATTCTATTTGCATGAGATGTCCAGAATAGGCGAGTCTATAGAGATTAGAGACAGGAAATAGACTAGTTACCTAGGGATGGGAAGAAATGGGGACTAACTTTTAATGAGTATGGGGCTTCTTTTGGGATGATGAAAATGTTCTAAAATTGATTGAGGTGTATACTCTGTGAGTATACTAAAAACCACCGAAGTATATACTTTAACTGGGTGAATTGTAAGTTATGTGAATTATATCTTGAAAAGATAATAGGATAATGAAATTGAAATTTATTTTTACAAATGGCTATTTTTTCCCCCTATCTGTTCAATAATCAACCGAGTGGCCATACTCTTGTGCCTTGTATCAGATCACACTGCTCATGGAGGACATTGTTTTTTTTTCTTTGGTAAGGGTCGGTCTACAATTTGACACATTGTATATCTGCACCTGTGCATGCATATCAACAGTTTTGTTGAAGTACGACTGACATTCAATACACTGCTAGTGTTTAAAGCAGACAGTTTGATCAGTTTTGATAACTGCATATCAAAACTGATCAAACTGTCTGCTTTATATATATATATATATATATATATATATATATATATATATANCTACATGGAATTTTATGGCTGTATCATTTTTTACCCACTCACTTTTTGATGAACATTTATATTTGTCCTTTGGACTATTCTAAATAAAGCACCTATGGACGTTAGTGTGCAAACCTTTGTGTGAATATATAATTTATTTCTCTTGGGTAAATACTTAAAATTGAAATAATTAGGTCATATGGTGTGTATGATAAACTTTAAAAAAATTGCCACATTGTTTTCCAAAGCGATCCCACCATTTTATAGTCCATCAGCAGTGTTATGAGAGTAGCAGTTGCCCCACATCCTCATCAACATGTGATAGGGTCACGTCTTGTAATTTTTAAGTCTAGTAGGTGAATGGTCATAACACATTGAAGTTTTTTTTTTTTTAAAGATTTTATTTATTTATTTGACAGAGATAGAGACAGCCAGCGAGAGAGGGAACACAAGCAGGGGGAGNGTAACAGTTGCCCCACATCCTCATCAACATGTGATAGGGTCAGTCTTGTAATTTTTAACAGTCTAGTAGGTGAATGGTCATAACACATTGAAGTTTTAATTTATATTTCCTTAATCATAGTTGAGCACCTTTCCATATGCTTGCTTTCTCTATATCTTTGGGGAAGTGTCCAAATCAGTGTGTGTGTGTGTGTGTGTGTGTGTGTGTTGTTTCCTTAATGTTGAGTTTTGAAATACAAGGCCTTTATTAGATACATGGTTTAAAAATATTTTCTCCTGTTTTGTGGCTGATCTTTTCTTTTGATAGTCCTTCTAAGAAAGCAGAGTTTAGATATTGATGAAATCCAAGGAGCTAATTTATCTTTTATGGATTTACTTATTGTTTTTTTTTTTTTAAAGATTTTATTTATTTATTTGGCAGAGATAGAGACAGCCAGCAAGAGAGGGAACACAAGCAGGGGGAGGGGGAGAG
>NC_048226.1:76149954-76246522 GCF_002007445.2 Ailuropoda melanoleuca
AAGGCAGATGCTTAACCGCTGTGCCACCCAGGCGCCCCTACTTATTGTTTTATACCTGAAAAACTGCATAACTCAAGGACACATAGATTTCTCCAATGCTTTTTTCTAGAAGTTTAATAGTTTAGGCTTTACACTTAGCCACTAACCACTATATCCTTTTCTTTTACTATCTTCAAGTATTTTTTAAATAGTTATTATTGGGGTGCCTGGGTGATTGAGTCAGTTAACCATCCCACTCTTGGTTTTGGCTCAGGTCATGATCTCAGGGTAATGAGATCAAGCCCTGCATTGGCCTGAGGGCTCAGTGTGGAGTCTGCTTGAGATTCTTTTTTGCTTCCTCTTCCTTTCCCTTCCTTGCTTTCTCTCAATCTCTCTCTCTCACTTAAATAAATAAATAAAATCTTTAAAATCGTTATTATCATGGTTTTATTTAAATTCAGCCAAATTAGTCAACCACAGAAATACAGAATTGCTTTAATATTTCCCAGTTGCAGAATGTATCTGTTTCCAGTGAAAAAATTATTTTTCAAACGATGGGTTTATCTCATTTCCATGGCAACAGATTTTTCATTGAAGGGTAGAAATAAACTAAGTTGTTGATCTCAAGTTACTCATCCTCTTTCTTTCTTTATTGTATTTTGTACAAATTAATTTACAGAAATACAATAATCATGGTTGTAAAAATGTCATTTACCTTGACCCCAATTTCAATCATGTTTTGCTCCTTAAATCAACAGGATGATAAAAAATTGTAAGTCTTATGACAATGAGGATTTTGTGAACTGTTACTAATTGTTTGAATCAGAAGTGCATGCTGCCCTCAAATTTCAGTGAAATATAACTTAGACCCTACTACTCAGCATTTGTAAAGTGTAGTGTGATAGTGCCCTTTATTACAGTCAGAANGTCTGTTTCCAGTGAAAAAATTATTTTTCAAAGGATGGGTTTATCTCATTTCCATGGCAACAGATTTTTCATTGAAGGGTAGAAATAAACTAAGTTGTTGATCTCAAGTTACTCATCCTCTTTCTTTCTTTATTGTATTTTGTACAAATTAATTTACAGAAATACAATAATCATGGTTGTAAAAATGTCATTTACCTTGACCCCAATTTCAATCATGTTTTGCTCCTTAAATCAACAGGATGATAAAAAATTGTAAGTCTTAAAATATAACTTAGACCCTACTACTCAGCATTTGTAAAGTGTAGTGTGATAGTGCCCTTTATTACAGTCAGAAGCTGCATGTCACCTGGACATTAGTGTCTCAGTGCCATCTGTTGAGGTTTTGCAGAACAATGTAGTGGACACTTCAGGTCTGAAGAACTGGGGTGGAAACGTCTTGGCACTGCCATTTCCTAGTTCTTGGAAGGAGGTAGATTTTTTAGTGTCTCTTAGCTTAGTGTTATGACTATTGACTAGGGATGTTATCTTTTTTATTCTTTCACTAAAGTCAAGATTAGGAGCAGATGACATCATAGACATGAAAACCATATAGAGACATTAATTAAGGTATTAGGACCAGTCCTCTTTGATGTTTTTATAACTGATAATGAAACTGATGGAATTATAATTTAACCAATAAGGATGATGAAAGGATTTTTGTATATCATTGAACTACAAATTATTAGGACAACTAATCATACTGATTTTCACTCTGCCAAGGCCTGTTGGCTCGAATGTTTTGCATATGCTCTCTCATTTATACCTTAGAAAAACCTTTTGAAAAAATTAACTCTATTTTGAACTCTGGGATGGGTGATGTGGAGTTGTGTTCAGTATGTACACATGGTATGGGATCATACCTCCTGAGTTCAAATCCTGGATCTGCCATGTCTAACTGCCATGACCTTATCCAAGTTACAGCTCTTCCCGTGCCTCAGATTCTTCATCTGTGAGATTTTGATAGTTATAGCTTGTAAAATTTTAATGAAAAGCAAATAAATTAACACATGAAAAGTGTTAGGACAGTGCCTGGCATGAAGTACTCACCCACGTTATCCATTTACTATTCATTAAATTGATAATACCTATTTATAATTAATTAATACACTATGTCATAGAGAGTTGAAAAGACTTGTTACCTTGATAGTACTTGTTTAAAACATGTTTTTTAAACCCCAATTCACTGATGCCAAATCTGCATTATTTCTATTATCTCATAAGATAATTCATCTAGATAAGATTTGGATCATGTAATTCAAAGATGGAATCCAACTATAACTGACTTTATGTACTCTACATGCAAAGCACGTGTTTGCTACATACTCAGACTAAATTAAAAGTATATAAAAATCTAGACAATTTGGCTATGGGATTCCTGAACCCATGGTGGTGATTCATCCAGATTCAGCATCTTAGTACTTTTTCCTTTGCAAAAGGCCATGTATCCAAGGAAATTATTTTCCTTTGTACGTCACAGATTTTTTTTTTTTGGTACATCACAGATTGACTGGAGGAGAGCATTTCACAGACCAAGAACTGACTATCTTTGAAGGTAGTGTGAATAGAAAACTATCACTGCTACCTGAATGTTAAGAGATGTAGGTGTGGAAAGAAAACAATTAATAGCAAAGATATTATCTATAATAATATACATCATAGTCTTAGAAGGATAGCGGTTTGGTGGAAAAAATGAGACAGTCAGAATTCTCAAAGTAAATTCAATTATAAAGGATGGAGGTAGGACATCCGGGAGAAGTACACTGAATATTTTCAGGTTTGTTTCCAGGCAAAATGGATAATGTGCAATGTAAGCACAACTTCATCAGATCTGATGAAAATATTCAATTCCTTGCCACTTTTTCTATGAACAAGATCTATACATAGATAGATACCTTTTTACTTCTATTTTTATCTCTACATTCAATTATTTCCCACCCTTTCCAAGAACAAGATCTTGGATCTATGTCTTCTCCAATATGGCACCTCAAATGACGTTCTCTGCAGGAGGATAGGTCAACATTTAGTTACTCGAAGTGAGCCTGAGTGCTGTAGGGTATAAGTCAGTCCTTCGTAGGGTGGGCAATAGGTGATAGAGGAGACTGGATTTTGTATATTTTAAGTGGCTTCAATGCAACAGTTGTTCCTCATGGACCCACTGCAGTTCTTCCAGTGAATATAGTTTAGATGTGGCATTTAGATTGCTTATGTATTTAGGAGCTCTCAAACCAAATTGGCATGCCCAGGTGCCCATTTGACTTCAGAAATTTCATCTTCAATGATGTTCTTTATGAAAGGCTGATACTTCATATATAACTGGACAATTGCATCATCAAATTTAATGCTTATTCAAAAATTTGAATGAATGAATACTTGTCAAACATAATGAAGGGTTTCTTTGAAGCAACACTGAACAATCATATGCTGAAACTTAGCTTGTGATGATCCCATTTCTCTGGTCGTTGGTAATAATCCACTCTCTGAACCACAAGACGCTGGCCCGTGGGTAGGAGGTACTAAAACTGATGGAAACTATAGGCCCACTGTTGAAGTGGTAACTAAGGAGGGTGAACACTGTGGGTGTAATGAGTCAGCCACAGTCGCTTTATAGTGCAGGTGCATGTGTTTAATAAAATTTAGAACCTTGGCAAACCTTGATTATTCAGTTTTGCCATCACATTAGATGTTTTCCTAAACATTTTCATATTATTTTCTCTAGATATTTCTGTTTGGCTAAGAATTTTTGCCATTTTTCCAATTTCTTAGAGTTTGCTATCATTAGCAGATTGCTATGATTCTTTCTGAAGTTTTCTCTGTAGGGAAATAATCACACACACACGTGCACACATGCACACATGTAATTTTTCTTTTCACATAAATGGGCTCATGCTTTACCCATTGCTTTGTTATTTTCTTTTCTCGCTAACATATTTTGGACATCTTTCTATTTCTATGTGTGTGCGTATATAATATTCTCTGATAGATGCATAGTATCGTACTACAGGGATAGTGCATAATACTGCACTAGATCATTGCACACACTTTTAAAAATTAAGGACCCTTATATTGCAAGTTAGAAAAACACATTTTGATCTGGCTTATGCCAAAATATCAATATATTATAAGAAAACATTGGTGTCCTACATAATCAAGAACAGGAGAACAGAGCTGTGGTTTTAAAAGTCAGCTGGATTCAAGGATTTGAGTAATACTACACTCATGGCTTCTATTCATGCACCTTTAGAATTTTTCCTCCTGCAGAATGGCTCACGTTGACTATATAGTACACAGGGCAGAAAGTACATAAAATAATAGATCTCAAATAGGTACATTATTATTCATCTGCACAGACATTGGCTTTTTTTTTTTTTTAACTCAGTTCCAATTCTTAATTCCCAAGGAAGGCTCCAGTTTGAGCCAGGTAGGTCCATCTCTGGTCCAATTAACTTTGGTGAAGCAAGGTAGTATCATTGTGCAAAATGGCAGCTAGAATTCTCTTGCTATTTATAGATTGATAAGAGCAAAGGATAGTTCCTAGGAAATAAAAGGATGGACAAACAACCCTGTGAGAGATTAATGTACACTTTTATTTGTTCAGTTAACGATTGTTTGGCATTTAGGTTCAAATAGTTTCTTATTACAGTAGTTCCCCCTTATCTACAAGGCGTTCCAAGATACCCAGTAGATGCTTGAAATCATGGGTAGTACTAAACCGTATATATATACACTATATTTTTTCCTATACATACATACCTATGATAATGTTTAATGTATAAATTAAGCATGGTAAGAGATTAACAATAGTATCTAATAATAGTTAGAACGATTATAACAATATACTGTGATAGAAGTTATGTGAATGTGGTCTCTCAAAATAGCTTATTGCAGTGTATTCAGCTTTCTTCTTGTGATGATGTGAGAGGATAACATGCCTACTGGATGAGCCCATGTGGTGTGAATGACATGGTATCAGGCCACTGTCGACCTTCTGACTCTACTTCAGGGGAGGGTCATCTGCTTCTGGACCATGGTTGACCACAGCTAACTGAAACCATGGATAAGGAGGTCCTACTACATAAATAATGCCACTATGAATATTTTAAAAAAAACTTTGTACATTTATGTAAATCAATATTTAGGATAATTTTCAGGAATTGAAATAATAAGTCAACGGAATGTGTACTTTACAATTTTATAGTGACAAAATTTAAACCGATTTAGAGTCCCACCTGTAGTGAGTATGAATGGAGGGGTTTCTCTGCAAATTCATCAAAATTGAGTGTTATCAATTTTTTTAAGTCTTTGCCTATATAACTGGGAGAAATATCTTGGCAGAGGTAAAGTATATCTTGCTTTAATAAAATTTTATTAGCTATTACACAGTATCAAGTTTGTGTATTGCAGTGCTGAACTAGGGTTTCTCCATATGAAAGTATTTAAAGGCAGCCCCTCCATCTACTCAGCTGTTCTGCTTTCAGATCCGGGTGGAATCTGCCCACCATTCCTAAGACTGAATTTCCAAGGAGACCATAAGTAATTCCTAGTTTAAAAGCTTACAGAGTAACACACAATCAGTCCTTCTTCTTTTTCCACTCCTCCTTCCCCCAGTTTTGTTTACTGTCTTAAATTTGTTGTATATCTATTTTTCTCATTAAATTGTCTGTGTAAGGCTCTGTATTTCATCTTTATAATTTTCATATACCCAGTGTCTAGCACATTATCAATATATATTTGTTTGTAAACTGATTGCCTGTAGTCCTCAGGGTGATGGACTTCCAAGAGATCTGGGTCTATAGCCTAGCCACCAGGCCTAGCTCTATGGCAGGCAAGTACTTTTTCTCTGGATCATAGTTTTCCTATGTACACAGAGAGTTCAAATAGGTAATCACTAAAGGGTTTTTTTTTGTTTTTGTTTTGTTTTGTTTTGTTTTTAACTAAGCTCTTTGATAATACTTTGCTTTTTAAATTACAGGTGAAAAATTTCGGTATCTATTACAAAATAACAGAATGTAAATAATATACTGTCTAATCTATAGAATTTAATTCAGATGTGTCCTTACTCACAAAATGGAATGTTTTAGTTAGTTGTCACCTCTCTGCAGTGTGTTAGCCCCATCTAGTGAATGATTAATGAATTCTCAAAAGCTAGTAGCATAGAAACATTTTTAAAGTTACTGCTGAATCATATGTCATCTTGTTTTCGGTCTTTGAGCCTATGTTATTTCAGATCTAGACAAGATTGAAAGAGGAATTTATTGTGAGACTAGTTTGGGAAATGTTTAAATGCCTTTGTAGAACAGATTAATTTTAAGAGGGGAGCAAGATGAAGAGGTGTAATCTATTTCCCAAATCCCATCCTCTCAGTTTTTATTTTTACCAAATATATAAATGCACCTAGTTTAAATAGCCGTTCTTTCCCCCTATTTTCTTTCCTTAACAGCAATTATACTTCCCTAATTTTAGCTGATTATTTAAATATTTACCTTCATGTCTTTTTTATTTTTAAGATTTTATTTATTTGAGAGAGAGAGAGAGGGCTCACGTGTGAGAGAGCACGAGGGTGGGGGGAGGGAGAAGCAGGCTGTTCCTGCTGAGCACAGAGCCTGACGTGGGGCTCAATCCCAGGACCCTGAGATCATGACCTGAGACGAAGGCAGACGCTTAACCCACTGAGCCGCCCACACGCCGCATCTCCTTCTTTTTTGAGGACTTAGCATACATATTGAGGCCAAATCTGCATTATTTCTATTATCTCATAAGATAATTCATCTAGATAAGATTTAGATAATGTAATTCAAAGATGGAATCCAACTATAACTGACTTTATGTACTCTACATGCAAAGCACGTGTTTGCTACATAATCAGACTAAATTAAAAGTATATAGTATATAGTTGAGTATATAGTATATAGTTGAGACATATAAAGTTGGATAACTTTCCTTTATCCTGCTAATCTTTTTTCCCCATGAGCTGTCTCACTTTATCATTTGCTTGGTTTTCTATATATTTGTCACAAATTTAGCCTCAAATTTCTTGCCCATTAAAAATCAAGGCTATGGACACATCAGGTATTCTGTTTATTACATCTTCCAGAAAAAGTCTTTCCCAGAACCTTCTGACTCACTCCAGCCTGATTTGGTTTTTCCTCCTTGCCTGGGATATATAGGACTGTTATCCTGGATCTGCCCTCATCATTATCCTGAGAAGTCCTCTCCTCTTTTTCCCCATGTTGGGTGTCCTGTTTCCTCTATCATGTTTCCTTTCTGTGGCTTACTAATATTTTGATGAGATATACCCACGAAAACCTCCAGAGAAAGAGCACATGGGAAATAGAGTTCTGAGATTTTGTGTAGTGCGTATAGCGAATTGTCTTTCAGCATCAATTCCAAACTTTTTGAGGGTGCCTGCAGACTGTAAAGCTAAAAACTACATTTCCCAGCCTTCCTCGCAGTGGGCTCCTAGAAGTGTGGTAGTTTGTGCCAATGAGATACGTTCTCGCAAGTTTCCAAGGTGTAGGTGAGGAACATGCCACGCTTTGCTGGGAAGCACCGCCATGCACCGGAACAGCAGTGCCTTTTATCCGTGGTTTCGCTTTCCTGGGTTTCAGTTATCTGCCATCAACCTGGGTCTGCAAGCAGATGAGCCTCCTTTTAACAAATCATCGGAAGGTCAGTTGTAGGGTAATTCTACGTCACAACGCCTGCGTCATTCCCCTCACTTCATCTCCCCACGTAGGCATTTTACCGTCTCACATCATCACCAGAAGGGTGAGTACAAAACAATGATATTTGGAGAGAGAGAGAGAGAGAGATCATATTTACATAACTTTTATGACAGTATATTGTTAAAATTGTTCTATTTTATTATTATTGTTAATCTCTGTGCCCAATTTATAAATTAAATTTTATCTTAAGTATGTACGTCTGAAACACAGTATACACAGAGTTTGGTACTATCTGTGGTCTTGGAACACAGCCCCACAGATAAGGGGGGATGACTGTATCTTTTGCTCACAGAGGCTCCTGAGTGTGATGGCTTCGGGATACTGGACGCGGCAGTATCCCTTTGGTGGTCTGGTTTGCCAGCAAAGCTCTCCGTCAATTCTGAAAGCTAAATCTAAAGTCAGTTTCCTCAGTCAGCTAATACCTTGCAATATTGCTTAAAGGTAACTATGATGGATTCTTTTTCCTGCACTGGACCTTGCATGATAAATATTTTATGTGCTAGCTTGGTTAGATACAGAATTCTCAGGCTCTCAACTTTAGAGAACAAACTAGGGGCTGCTGGAGGGAAGGTGGGTAGAGGGATGGCTTAAATGGGTGATGGGTACTAAGGATGGCACTTGCTGTAATGAGCACTGGGTGTTATGTGTAAGTGATGAATCACTAAATTCTACTCCTGAAACTAGTATTACATTGTATGTTAACTAACTGGAGTTTAAATTAAAAAGAGAGCACTCCTTTTGAATGATCTTAATGTTCCATTTTGATAGTATCCTCTTCTAATTTCATTGTTGTATTTTCATTATTATATTTTTCTTTTTAAAAAATATAGGCATACTATTATATATATTTTTCTTTTACAAAATACATATATACGCACAGTATCATAGTCTGTTTCCTTTACATTGCTTCCCCCCCCCCCCCCCCCCCCCCCCCCCCCCGCCTTTTGATTTGGCCTTGATCTTTTAGTAGAAGCTTTCATGAAGTGTCTGCTAATCTTTATTTGCTGGTCATAAATGACAGCGAGGAACTTAAAGGAACTTAAAAGAATATGATTAGGTTTGTCCACTGTGAGCTTTACCACAGGACGCCGTGGTAGAAGCTACTTGTTTCCCTTTTGGGATACTGGAGAAACAAGGGGGTCAGAGCCCCAGTATGTTATCTTGTTTATATTCTGAAGTACAGAGGATCATGAAGAGTGTGCTACCCTGAAAGATGGCATGCATTCTCTAATACATGGGAACTCTCTTTTACTATTGCAAAGAGTAAAAACTAGTTTTTGCCACTGAAAGGGAGGGGACCTGGAGATTTGACAGTTTCTTAGGCAGACTTTGAATTAACCCTCCTTATTTTTCTTTTTTCTTTTTCTTTTTTAGAGGAGGGGGTGCAGAGGGAGAGGGAGAGAGAGAGACTCTTAAGCACAGAGCCCTACACAGGGCTCGATCGCGCAACCTTGAGATCATGACCTGAGCTAAAATCAAGAGCTGGGTGCTTAACTGATTGAGCCACCCAGGTGCCCCTGAATTAATCCTCTTTATTAATCTCTTCTTTTTACTCCAATTTCCAGATGGGCTGGAGGCTGCCAATTGCAGAGCACTTTGGTGATTCTGCACGGTAAATTGGCTTGCTTCTTGGATCTCCTCATTGCCGTATAAGATTTTCGTTTCTCAAATGCATCTACTTTTCAACTTCCAAAAGCTTGTTGCCATTTTGACCCTTCTCTTGTTCTCTCCTACCTGTGGATTTGTTTTTTAAAATAATTTCCTTTTTTTTGGAATCTGGGAAAAAGGAAAAATAGATGTATGTCCTCAATGCTGTGTGATCGATTTGCTTTAATTTATACTGATATGATTCTTGAGATAATACATCATTTCATAGGTGAATGCAAATGAATATTTGTATATATATGTGTGTGTGCATGTGCATGCATATTTATATTACATATGTGTGTATATTTAGGTGATCAATTTTTATTTTGATGTCAGTAAATACAGAAAAAGGAAACAGTTTGGAGAGAAGTGTTTGTGATGCTGAATAGTGATAATGAAGTGAAAATTAGGGAACAAAAAGAAATTTATCTACTCTCTATTTTAGTTACTGTCTTTTAGGGTTTCAGGCACTTTTAGAAGAAGTTTGTTTTTTTTTAAATTTAATTGTCACAATGGTGCACTTTGGTAAATTAGTCTCTTAAAGTGTTAAGTACTGGACCTATAAAAATTTACTGGAATAACTTACCAAATAACACTCAAGTGATTTTGAAATTTAATGTAGCTTCTTAGAAATGCAGCTCGACAGCAATATGAGTCTACTACAAAGAAACTGTATTTAGGCAGGTAAAGTGGGGAAATGATAATTATCCATTTAAGTCTGGTCATAAAAGTATTTTCATATTAAACATGTAGATAAGAGTCTTATGGATCTAGGGAAAAAGCTGAACTAGTTAAGACAAGTAATGTAGCTATAGTGAGGAAAAATACTACATTCTTTCATCCATTTGTGTATTTAGCAAGTATACACAGACACACTGGCCCCGAGAATGTAGCAGTGAACTGTGCTCTCAAGGAACTTACTTTCTAGAGGGTCGCGACAAACAAGCAAAACTTATACAGGAAGTACAGAAGTGAAGAAAGTACATCAGGGGTGGCCAGGCAAGACCTCTCTGAGCTGGTGAGAGAGAGCCCTGCCGATATGTGTTTGGGGGATTCTGGGAAAAAGACACTTTTGTTTGTAAGCCAACTGAAACTAGCTTCAGCCAAACAAAACAAATAAAACAAATAAACAAAAAACCCCAAACAACCTCAATCCTATTCAAAACTAGGAACTCCAAAGATGAAGTGTGACACAGAGAAAGCCGATTGATGTCATTAGACTTCTCTGCCACCCCTCGAGCTTGCTGTATTCTCTCTATGCTGTTTTCTTTTTTGGGCAGGCCACCTCCATATGGCAATACAGTGGTCCCTGGCAGATCAATATGAACATTGTCCTTACTAGTTGTAGTGATGCTAGAGAAAAGAACATAACCTTCCTTGGACCTGAATTTATGTCAATCCCCCAAAAGGATTATGGTTGGTCTTGCTTGGGTGCTGTGCCTGTCTCTGGACCAGTCATGTTGCTTACGTAGTAATGGACTCTGGTTTGCCAGCCTAGGTCACACATGTATTCCTATAATGTGGGAAGTTGGGGGTTCATATTGACTGACAGCTAAATTTGGTTAGAACTGGTAGAGGAGCAATTTTTAAAAGTTCCCAAAATGAAGAGATGTAAAGAAGGCTTTTAAAAATCCCACAGATAATCACATTTAAATATTTAAATATAGAAACTTCGAAAGGGAATTATTGGTGGGATAAAGTTTATTTTTATCTTATACATGCTTTTTAAAACTTGTCCTCTAGCAGAGTAATTAAAATAAGACTGAGTGTATTACCTTCTTAAGAAATGACTTCAGTCTAAGGGCCTATGCTAGGAAAGGATTATCCTCAGAAAAATAATATAAGGGAAGACTATAAGGATCTGGTTCTGGTCTTAATTTCAAGGGAACTAGGCAAAGAGATGGTTATAAGACTTTTACCATGTGAAGATTACCTTACTTGTTTAAGAATTGTGACAGAGGCCCTGGGAAGGAATTGAAAGTGCACTTGGCTGGAACATTGTCTCAATCAGGATAGATTATGCTGCAGTAAAAAAAAGCCCAATTGTGATTGGCTGAAACTAGGAAGATTTCTTTCCTTCTCAAGCTACATGTTCATCATAGGTCAGCAGGTGGGCCCTGCTTCTGGTGGTCACTCAGAGACTCAGGCAGACAGAGTAGCTACCATCTTGAATTTTTCCATTCACCGTGGCAGAAATTAGGATAGCTCTAAATTGTTTCACAAATAATTATATGCTCCAACCTGAGAGGCACAGATGTCACTTTTCCTCACAGCTCAATGGCCAGAAATAGTTATATGATCTCATCCTTCCTCAAAAGGACTAGGAGGTGCAATCCTTCTATGTGATTGGAGGAAGACCAGGAGGATTTTGGTAAACATCATGAATGACCAACACAAGTATTTATGGTTCTTATTCACTGGAAACCATGTCAGAGGATTAGGACAGAGTCATAATTTCAGCAGAAAGAAAGAAAAGAAAGAAGAGGAACTTGACATCTAGTATAGTCACTGGACTACAACAAAAATTTGTGAAAAAACCTAAAGACATCATATCAAGTAAGATACCTGAATGTCAGGGTTACTACTTTTTAAAAAAATTCTAAAAATGTTTTAGAAATTTTTCAAATTGGATATTAGAAGTTACTTGTGCTCAGATAAATTTGTATATGTAAAATTTGGAGAAAATTTAACTATAGAAATAATTTGTGATAAATAGCTCCTGAATTCTGGACTGAATCTACTGTCCAGATATCAAAAATATATAAAATACAATTTAGAATAAAATACTTAGAATATTCTTAAAGTGAATAAATGCTAATTAAATGGCATTCAATTTTTTTTTTACTTTCATTTGCTTAAAAATTAAAATGGATGAATTGAAACAGTGTCATTTATAAGAGACTTCTGCAGTTTTCTTTCTGTGGCATCTCCTATTTTCTGCTAAGCTTCTGTTCTTATCACTTCGGATCACTGTTGCCATTGACTTTAGCAGGATTACAAACAAGTGAATGGCAGGCAATTTGCTCTACGGTGTGTGGCTTTGTGGTAACGTGGGGTAGAGCATATCTCTGTGAACACCTTATATTTGCTGAGCACGACAGATGCAGGGCACTTCTTGAGCCCACCTCTGGAAAATTCCACTGGTTTAGCATGCTAGGAGCTCACTGCAGACATGGAATACAGAAAGAATAGGCAAGGGTAGATTATCGGGGGGATGCTTGAGGGTTCACAATTAATGTTTTTATTGTCTGTATGATCATTTAAGCAGTTCAGTATAAACTATGTGTTGTAGATATGTATGTTAACCAAAATCCTCTTTGGAAGGTAATTAATTAGCATTTGAAGCATCCCAAACAAAATTAATCTTTTGATGTTCATGACTTGGGACTTCTAACACGTAGGCTGCTCCTTCTCAGTATTCTTTGCTGATATTCCTCTTCTTGGCCTATAAACTTTTAGAATGCTCTGGGGGTCAGTACTTGGATCTCCTATTTTCTCTCTCTGAGGTAATCTCATTTAAGCCCATGACTTAAAAATAACATCCACATTGCTGCCCTCTTGTCTCTATCAAACTCAAGTTGTGTATTTTAAGTGATCTCAATGACTATGTGCTATCTCCATGTGGCTCTCAAATGAGTATTTAAAAATTAACATATCTAAAACAAGATTTCAATTTCTTTCTCCATCCCTCAATACAAAGATGGCTATCCCATTATTTAGCTCATCCTCCAAGGGTGGAGTCATCTCTGATTCTTTTTCCTCACACTCTCCAATCAGGTCTATCAGTAGATCTGCCATCCACTGGTTTTGGTTTTTCCACTGAAATTGATGTTGGTACTTAGCATCTCTATTATTGCCAACCTTGGTGAAGCCACCATCATCTCTTACTTGACCTACTGCAATACGTCTTCCCCAGCAATAGCTTCCCCAATTCCACTTTTGGAGCCCTGGAGTCTATCCTTCATCCTCACGGCAGCCAGAGTGATAATATCACTCCTCTGCTCAAAACTAACATATTTACAATGTGTCATGAGTTTTGCACACATATATTTAATGTAAATAAAAAACACAATCACATACAAAATAACATTACATGCTTTACAAGCAGCAATATACCTAACGCATTACAGTTTGGAAGGGGGTGTGAGTAAAAAGTGGGAGTGAAAGAGGAAGTGAAAAAGAAATGGGGTCTTAGGTGGACCCACTAGGAAAATGTTACATGACTGAAGAAATAGGTGAACTCAATTTTTTGAACCTGAGATTCAAAAGAAAAAAAATCAATCAATAAAAGAGCTTGTATATGTTTTTGAATAGTCTGTGACATTTAATATTCTACTTGAAACTATTACACCCAAGTAGGCACATCTGAACTTTGGCATTATAATTTTTTTAACCTCTTGGAATCTAATTGTTTTAGCTCAAACTAGATATCTGTTGCTGGAGTAAACCACTGAGAAGTATGTATTTGCAACTCTTTCTTCATTAGTAAAGCTTTTGGAATCTCAAATCTTAGATATATGTCAGATTTGGAAGCTCATCCCTTTTCCATTCTAGTTTGCTTAAATACTAAAACATTCTAAAGGTCAGGGTGTACTTTCAATAAATCAGAGTAACTGGTAGAATATTACATTGAAAATAAAATTAATTACATTTGAAAGCTTGCCGCTTATGGCTTTTGAAGGATTGTAAGGCACAGAATGAAACTCTGGATATTACTATGTGTAAGACCTGTCTCAGTTAATCCAAGTGACAAAAAAAAAAAAAACCAAAATGGTATTAGAGTACCATACATACAACTAATATAATGAGCTAAATTCTTAAATTCTGCAATAAAAATGTATAAAATTTTTAGCCTATATAGGGCAGGAAAATTTGCATTTTAGGCATTTTAAAAATTGCTAAATATTATCATCACAAAATACTATTAAGAAATCCAATCCGTTTTGTTTCAGAGTAAATGTGAATGGAGCTCTTGGCTTCAAGGGGATATTAAATTCCTTTTTCTATCAGCAATTTGGTATCTATTAAAGAGAAGTTTCTGTGTTTATAGGCACTCCTATGCCTCTCACCTTAGGAGTGGAACTTTACTAAATAAAAGTTCATGAACTGAAGGAGATTGCACAGGCTCTTACATTTTTAAGAGAATTTTGGCTCATGTAGGTTAAGGCTCCTAGCTTGCTAGATGTGGCTTAACTTAAGATGAGCCTGATCTGTGAGAATGTATGAAAATTCAAAAGAGAAAATCGCTTCTGGATAGAAAACACTAGCTGTCATTTGTTGAATACCTAGTATGTGAGAGCTCTGGTATTAGGTACTTATAGACAGAGCCTTTAATTTTATCATCATTTAATATTTATATTAAATCACGGTTCCGCAGAAGAAAAACTTGTAGCTTACTGACTTTTAGTGAGTTTCTCAATTTCAAACAGAAAAAGTCAGGTGAAGGTTGAACTCAGGTCTCTTTAGTGTCCCAGAAAATTACTAAATCATCTATACTTGCATATCTGGACATTCGAATTCGCCTTTGTTGGATACATAGGATTTTACTTTTGCATAGAAGTAACCACAGAATGAAAGTGAAGTTCTGAGACAAAGATCATTATCAGGGATGTCAAATATTTAAACAAAAGTGAAGAATTTAGCTTACCATTTGAATATTTTATCAGTATTACATATAACTATCCAGATATTTCCAAATACATTTTACAGTAGCATATGGACAAAAAATGAACAACAGACTGAATTTAGCATTTTTGTTCTGGTATATTTTATCATGTTTTGTAACCTAAGATACACATTAATAGGGGCGCCTGAGTGGCACAGCGGTTAAGCATCTGCCTTCGGCTCAGGGCGTGATCCTGGCGTTATGGGATCGAGCCCCATCGGGCTCCTCTGCTGTGAGCCTGCTTCTTCCTCTCCCACTCCCCCTGCTTGTGTTCCCTCCCTCGCTGGCTGTCTCTATCTCTGTCAAATGAATAAAATCTTTAAAAAAAAAAAGATACACATTAATAGTTTTCTTAGATTTAACTAAGCTTACTGTGGTAATTGTTTCACAGTACGTACCCATGTCAAATCATTATGTTGTACACCTTAAATTTATGCAATGTTGTATGTCAATTATATCTCAATAAAAGTGGAAAAAATAGTTTTGACTGTCCACAACAAAGACTTAAATGTCTTCTTTATCTGGACCTTGGTTGAGCAGCAGGTCACTTACATTATTCCATTTTCTGCTTTAAGAACTTGGGACCTGAAGTGAGAGCGAGAGTCCAATGTTTTAATTTTTCTTAAGATTCAGATTTGTGGGTGAATGCTCATGAGGTGGCTAACAGAAACCGGGTTGGGCACTGAGTACTGGTCCTGCTATCGCTTGCCGTTTCAGTCTTGGATCATGATGAACTGTGTCTGGGACTTTCTTTGCTCATTTGCATAACGACAGGGCTGATACAGCATAAGTGATTTTTCACATATGTAAAATTTTAAATATATTCAATAAAGTACAGATTCTTATAACGACGACAACAGATGATATAGATATTTTGCTAGCATAGGTATTTTACTCTAGAAATTCTAAAAATATGAGGTAGCATTTCTTAACATAATAAATATTTTAACAGTTTTTTAAGAATCAGGCCCAGAAAGATGACCCTTCCTCCTTAAAATTATGAACAAGTAAAAATTCTGACAAGAGCTACCATGGGTAAAGAGATAAATACAGCTAAGAAAGAAAGAAAAGATTACTTTGAGGATGTGACATGAAGTTCTATGAAAATGAGCCAAAATTCAAAGGAGTAATATACTAAAGTATTTCTCATATTGTCTGAGGACCACCTGCATCGGATTCTCCTGGCGTTGTTGGAGGAAGAGTATGAGTCAAGATGTACATTCCTTGGTCCCACTGCAGAACCACTGAGTCAAGATCCCTGGGCATGGGACTGAGGAATTTGCATTTTCACAAGCCTTGGATATAATTCTTATGGTCTCAAATGTTTGATTGTCAATGCATTTGGCTTTGAATTTAATCCATCCCAATTCCATCATTTCATATTTTAATTGCACACATTTAGAAAATACAGTGAGAGAAGAAAGTTATTTTATAAATATGGAAAAAAAATCACTTTTTTTTTTGAGAGAGAGAGAGGGAATGTAAGCAGGGGTGGGGGTAGGGGGAATTGGGGCAGAGGGAAAGGTAGAGAGAATCTTAAGCAAATTCCATGCCCATTGTGGAGCCGGACATGATGCAGGGCTCCATCTCATGACCCTGAGATCATGACCTGAGATGAAATCAAGAATCCCACACTTAATCGAATGAGCTACCCAGGTGTCCCATTAAAAAATCAATCAATCAATCAATCAATCAATCAATAATTATCTTCTATAGCTGAATTGTAAAACTGCATTTTGATCATAGTGAGATTGAAGTTTGGGTGCTGCTAGGACTCTCATTCTTAAAAAAAAAATGAGCATCTTTAGTTTACCTTCTATGAAGCATTTTAATTTGATCTTGAAAAAGGTGATTATTGTTAGGTAAACAGAATTAGAATAACATCTTGGCTCTCTAACAGTGATATATCATGCATATATGTATTTCCTATGGAAAGAGAATGGCTTTGGAGGCAGACAAGGGATTCAGAATCCTTCTTAGAGTCTTAGTTTTTTCTCCTGTGAAATAGAACAATTAATACCAGCCTGAGGGTTTTGTAAATGTTAACTGAAATGGCATATGTAAAACTCCTAGCCTGTGCCAACACACAGCAGACATTCTGTAATGATAGCTACCCTTATCCTGTTACCCTTTGTATTCAATGATGACATCACTGAAATAGCCTTATCCACAGAGAGCAGTTTTTTGTCTGCACAGTGCACACAGGTGGGCCTTCTTGGATTTGTAGCTATAGTGACTGCCTGAGGATTCTGCTGCTATTTGCATCAGTTATTTGGTTTTCAATATTCCATAGATATTCAATCAAACCTGTATATCCCATGCCAGTTTGTCGTTAAGTCTTTTCCCCAACTTGATTTCCCCATAATCCTGTCCCGTTCCCATTGTCATATTGTCTGAAATCATACTTCAGAGCTGTATAAACCTTAGTCTCTTTTCTGCTAGAATCATCCACACCATTAAAAAAGTTATTAGGGTTATCTGATTCTATTTCTTCCTATTAATTATTATTAAATGTTATGTCTAGGATTTCAGTTTTATTGATCTTTACCTTGCTGCAATTATTATTTGATTGGCTTGTAGGTGAGTGTAATAGCAAAGCTTAGAAACAATGATATGATGTTTATAGTGTGCTGATGTCTCATATTCAATATGTTCACGGTAAAATCTTACTAATCAGAAATCAACTTGTACTTTATGTATGTTATCTTAAGTCACAGACAAGGATCACGAGATTATGCGTCTGCCCTTTTCCTCACGCTGTCTCTTATTGGGCAGAGGCTCGATCTGTAATGGGTAGAGCCATCCAGTATTTTATTTTATTTTATTTTTTGGGAGAGGAAGAAGCAGGCTCATAGCAGAAGAGCCTGATGTGGGGCTCGATCCCACAACGCCGGGATCACGCCCTGAGCCGAAGGCAGACGCTTTAACCGCTGTGCCACCCAGGCGCCCCCCATCCAGTATTTTAAATCAAGTTTTCCAACAACAAAGAATGGAACAAAAAATGATTTTCAAATTTATCTTTAGTCAGTGAAAGAATATATAAAACTAAATGAACTATCTTGGATCATCTTTCACACACCCCTCTGTAATTTCATTAACAATTTTTAAGAAACTTTTCAATAAATTTTCCAATGATAGATTGAAAAAATGTAGTTTACATAGCATAAGATGTTATTCATACAAAATATCAATCTTTAGTATATATCTATTACGATTACCAACCATCTATCTTTCTGAAAGATTCTGGGATTAATTCATAATAAATCAATTCTCAGATGAACGAAGGCAATTCAAATGTTTAACAAAAGCTCAAGTGATCCTGACTCAGGATTTGTCCTAACAATCACAGCATTTCTGAAATGTTCTAATTAGATGTTGGTCTGTATAAATCCATTTAAAGTAAGTTCATACAGTTGTTATTTTTATTCTCTTTGGAGATGCAAAGGGTTTTAATTGGAGTGCCAATTTGCTGCATCCTTAGCTTCCTTAGAATTGTAGCTTTGTTGATAAAATGTGTCTCATTGATAAAAGACTCTTTCAAGTTCATAGGGGGTAAAAAAAGCCTGTTCTATTCTGTTTGGAAACATTAACAGATATTTTCCAATTTAAAGAAATTGACTTTTTGAGCCTAATTCAGGCAAAATATAAGAATTTAAAAGTAGAATCCAATTATCTTTAACTTGTACACTTTGTTGAAGAGCTATTAAATTGGAAAAATTTTGTGCTTTTTCAGAAAGCGTAGTTAAGTTTCCTGTTGACAATAAATGCAAATAAAAATAATTAAAAAATGAAAACCTTGACAGATTAATCATATTTTCTTCACAATAGGCTCTGTTCCTGACCTCATCATTTATAAGATAATATCTTAACTGTGAATTTTTTATTACCAAATATGATTGCATTTTTAAACACAAAATTCTGCCACTAGGTGGCTCCATATAGCTTTTTAAAAGCAGTCTATGAAAATCTGTTTTGGGATATTTTTTTTTCTTATTTCATCTCATGTATTTTTTGCCTTTGTATTACAGCCCGTGTAGCTTAGTTGCAAACCATTAGCTGTATGAAATTACAACCTATGTGCAACGCGCTGCCAACTTCTGTGTCTAGTCAACAAATAATGAAAGGTGACAGATGACAATTCAATAGGACTATGATTATTGGCCGGATGCCATTTTTCAATGCCTGGATCCTTAGCAAAATTATTTCCGACTTTATTTTTCACTTCAAAACTCCATTTGAGCAACAAGTCATATTTCCTGTAGTGAGAGAAATTCTAAAAAATCATAGAAAACGGATGGATTTCTTTTTAAGTCCCTGAGAAATTCCTGCTCTGAGAGGAAGGGGGTGATGGCATGAAAATACCCTAGACTAGGAGTTGAGGCACTTGAAATCCAGTTTGGGTTTTGGCAGGTGGTAAATCCAACTATCCCCCCTAAATCTCAGTTTCTTTCATCCACAAAATGAAAAGGTCAGAGTAGATGATGTTTGTAATTTCTTTTAGTGTTAAATGTTTTAAAATGTGTGATATGCGCAAAGGTATTCCTTAAGCAGAACTGTTCATATAGGGGCGCCTGGGTGGCTCAGTCATTAAGGGTCTGCTTTCAGTTCAGGTCATGATCCTGGGGTCCTGGGATTGAGCCCCGAGTCAGGCTGCGTGTTCAGCAGGGAGCCTGTCAGCAGGGAGCCTGGCTCTCCCTCTCCTTCTGCCTGCTGCTCCCCCTGCTTGTGCTCTGTCTCTGTCAAGTAAATAAATAAAATCTTAAAAAAAAAACCTGTATATATAGATAGGATTTACTTTCTGAGATTATACATCCCCGAGGAAGGGGAAATGTCACAGTCTCTAGCCCCAGTGCCCAGACACTGCTTGGCACATAGAAGAAATGCAACACACACATTTAAAGGAATAAACAAACTGCCTAGGGGGATTTGAAGATGGAGATCATAGGGCAGCACTGGGTTTCCAAGGTCCTACTCCATCTTACTCTCTTTTTGACTGGACTTACAGTTTCTATTTTTAGAGTTACAGGTGCCCAGTGATGAAGGCAAGTCACCTCATAATGCCTTTGTTCTTTCTGGAAAGGAAGTAAAAGTTTCTAGGCTTTTTCTGTTAATACTAGTTTGTTGTTTAGATTAAAATGGTTGTAGATGCTTTAGGAGGCAAAACCCATCTGCAGTAATAAGCGAGTCCTGGAGAATGGCAATGACAAACTCTGAATAGAGGACACTGCGTCAGGTGGGCAGCTCTGAAGCTGTTGGGCCCAGCATGAAGCGGAGGTCTAGACAAGGTCCTGGGTGAAGGTGGGGTGTCGAGAGAGGCTTGAAGATGGGTAGAGAAGTGAAAGGATGCTTCATAAATTCATAAATGAATTTTAATGGAACAATCTAATAGGGCATGGATAAATGCAAAATACCCAGCATGTCACAGAAAAAGATATTGTTAAAATACCACTTTTGTGGAGAGTATAAGAATCTTGACAGCAGGCATTTAGGGCTAACGTGAGCCAAATATCTAATTCTGAAACTATCTGAAGGGGACTTCCTGATAACAGCAAAATGATTAAGTAAGAATCTTCAAACTCATAGTATGAAAAAAGAATAATGTACCATTCACAATAGAATTGTCTTGAAAATATGTACAAGGAATTAAAATGCTATGAAATGCAGTTGTGGTAAGTATTTTCCGGTTATGATCATCTCTTGGTTATTAGCGATCTACAAATCAAAATATTTCTGTGACATTGCAGCCTTCCAGCTGATCTCTTTCTGAGCTCTTCTGTGTTGTGCTGTAGGGAGTTGGAATGGCTTTATCCTTCTTGACTTTTGTTAGGAAGAGGAAAATTTCAATTGGCCTTGATCCCCCATTGCGCAGATGCTTAGGAGTCTATAGCTTTTGCTGGAAAACACTATTAAAATACCCCTGCTGACTACAGAAACACTAAGAGAATTCACCATTGAATATTGCTCCCTGAAATGTAGGTCACAATGGAAGTGCAATAAAAGGTATTAAAATTATTGCTAATTTTTTTAATGGGAAAAAATTCACACTTTGACAGAATTTTGGGAATTTTGTTTGTATGCTCTCAATGTAAAGCATTTGAAATTTTAACCCTGTGTCAAGCAAGTGTCTTGTTTTGGTATTTCTTCTTGCTTATGCCCTTTTTATACGCGTTATGACTAAAGTGCTTTGCTATGGTTGGAAAGGATAAAACAGAAGACACCCCCTTCCTTAATGATGAGGAGTAAATGTTTTTGGCCTATTTATAAAACATTGATGTTAATCTGCTGCAAATTGAAAATGTGTATACTATATAATGTCAACATAAAATATAGAGTATGAAATCAGATTTGTGATGATATAAATATTCAAAAGTTGAATATGTCACAAGAATAGGAATCAGATGATGTGGATAAATAAAATTTTGAGTTTGTTTCTTTGGGATTTTGAGTGATTTTCTACTTGAATTTCTGTTATTTCAATATTATCTTGATGATAAATATTTAAAGCCATATTCTCATCTTAAGAGTTTTATTGGAGCATAACACTTTAGTGCATTAATTGATGAACACTCCCTTATTCTCATAGCATAACCCTGATGGGGTACTAAGGGTTTTTCCTATTTTCATTTTTTCTCCAAAGAGAAAAAAACTTTGATATGGCACAAGGGAAACAATGAAGTAAAAGAGAGAGCTTAACAGAAGGTGAACATGTGATGCTGATGAAACTAGAGAGGGATCAGTCCTCTCTTGACTCAACATTCCTATTGCCCTGTTTTGGATCACCGTCTCATGCACTTGCTGTGATAGTATGGATTTGAAACAGTTTTCGAACTGGAGAGAACTCAGACTTTAGAATTCATGTATGAGCTGTATAGGTTTAGGTAGACCGCAAAGGAGAAGTTATGTATACCAGCCGTTAGAGTAGACAATTAGTGAAGGATTGGGGTGGATGAATCTCTGACCTTCTTATGTGATTCAGCCAGGTTCAACCAGGCAGAGAATCTTACTGGGCATCTCTCTCTCTCTCGTTTTCTGTTTGTCTCTCAGTCTCCCATTCATGTACATCCTCACTCATACACCAAACACATACTTTGGGAACCCAGCCAGAGTGGCAGTGGTTATGAAATTACTTAGTCAAGGATTTGGAGATTTGAGATCCCAGCCATCTTTTACCATTACCATCCTATTGAAATGGATTCTACTTTTGCATAGGTATCTTGATCTCTTTAATCACTTTTATTCATTATAGAACTCCCATTAATAGCGATACTTTTGACTGCAAATGAAGCTATCACCTATATTTACTATGATTATATAAAAATGTCACACATTTTACTATAGAAACTATTAGACTATTTGATTTTTATCTTAAAAGATTTATTAACAAAGTAGCATAATGTGGAAGAAAAGGCAGTAGAGGGAGATGGGAAAGACTGATTCTAGTCCAGTCATTGTTATAATCAGCATGACCACTTTTGCTTTAATGACGCAAGTTCTGTCATGGTCTAGTTGATCTCTAGGTAGGGTGATCATAGAGGCTCTTTTGCTTGAGACGGTCCAGGTTTACACCTGTTATCCCAATGTAATTATTAATAGCACCCTTTCACTCTCAAAAGTGTCCTGGTTTGGATGATAAATTATATGGTTACTTTATCTCTAAAGATCTTTTCAACTTGTGTATTCTTTGATGTTGCCTAGAGATGAGATGTGGAATCAATTGTCTGAGAGCAAGTCATTGAAATTCTAGTCTTTTACTTTGAGCAGTGGTGAGAGATGAAGGCATTGAGTTTGATACGGCCCGGATCATGAAGGTCTGATATTCAAAGACTTTTAATTTTATCCTGAAGCCTATGGGGAAACATTTTAATCAGGGAAGTAACTGAGATGTCACTTTGGTTACATTTTAGAGAATGGATTTTAAGAGACTATTACTGGAGACAGCAATCTTGCTAAGAGATTATTAGAATAATTCAGATAAGAAATGATGGAGATCTTAACCAAGAATATGACACGAAGGAGAGAAGATACTAATTAAAGAGATATTCAGGTGGCAACATCTATAGGATATAGTGACTGAATGTGGGCATTATGGGAGAAACTAGAGTCTAGGATTGTCTCTCCCCTGATCTCATCAATTTCTTAAATGATTGGATGGATAGTGATAGCTTTCATGGAAAGGAAGACCATCAGCTTTGGAGATCTATACTGAAGATATGATGGGCTCATTGTTAGACATGGGGAGTTTAGCATATTTGTGGGACATACAAATCTAAATACCCAGTAGAGATTTACATATAGAATAAGAACATGAGAATATTAGATTCTGGTGATGTGGATTTGGGAGTGATTAACACATTCAAAGATCCAGAAGAGGATCCAGATGACTATAGAGTGAGACAAATTTGAACCAATGAAAGAAACTCTGGGGCCCCTAGCACTGAAGGGAAGAGCTACTGGGAGACTGAATGGGAGACTGGTAAGGAGCTACTAGAGAAGTAGAAAGATATCCACGAGAGCGATGTTGTATAACCACAGAAGTACTTAAATATTCCTTTTTTAGAGCACAGGCATTATGCTTTAATTTAGTAGCGCTCACAATTTTTGGTCTCAGGATTCCTTCACATTAAAAATTTTTGAGCATGCAAAGAATTTACAGATTATAGGTATTGATATTTATTATAACAGAAATAATATTGAGAAAGTTTAAAACACTTGTTAATTCATCTAACTATAATAGACTGAGTCAATGTTAACAGAAATGTGATTTTTGTGAAAATGATATTTTTAAATAAATTCTAGAGAGTTGAGTGACAAACTTTTATACAAATCTGTTTAATGTGCAGCTTAATAGAAGGCGGCTGGATTCTCATATCTCGTTTTGCATTTATTCTGTTGCAATATGTTGTTTGGGTTAAGGTATATGAAGAAAATCTGACTGCACATAGATATTTAGTTGGAAAAGAGGGGAATATTTTTATAGCCTTTTAAGATTATTGTCAATATTGTTCTTTGATATCACACCAGAAATTGGCTAATGGTAGCTTCTTGAAGGTTAGTTAGAGTGGAGAATCTAAAATCGTATCAATGAACTTTTTTTGTTCTATATAACATTAAAATTCTTTGGTATCAATGAATAGTTAACTCATGCATGATTTTGTATCATCTCTTGTTGGCCATTTGGGAAATATTAGCTCACTGAATTACGTAGATCTTCCAAATGTTGACAGATTTCATTATATAATATTAAAAATTACATTTATCAATATCATTGCAGTTCTCATCAGAGAAGTATTTAAGTATTGGGAAACTGTTAAGCTCACAGTGGCAGATGCAAGTTTTCCAATATTCTAAATTTCTATCAGAAGCTAAAATTTTATCACTGGCAAAACATACTGTCAATTGTTTTCATTGAAGAGATAGATTCACTACATTTGTTTCAACAAAATGTCTGCCAAATACTCAAATCTGAATAACCATGGTTTCCCTGTCTGTTATTCTTTCAAATAAAAATTGTGTTCCATGAATGAAACAACAAATTCAGAAGCTTACAATTCAATTGCATAAGCTTTTTCCTTCGTATCCAGCTGAAGGGCTTTCTTACCCTTTCTATTTTGTCACGAATATTAAAAACACATGTATTTAAGGGTTGAGATTTAATAAGATTAATATTTTTTACTACTTCATCTAAGATATTATTTGGTGAAATGACTTTATTTTTTATTAACTGTGAGCATGTTGTAGTGAAGTACTGTGGCACAGTTTGGGCCTCTGCCTTGATGGGTGATAAAGTGCCAGCAGTTTTATCACCATTCATTTTATACAATCAGTGCAAATGCCACCATAGCACAAAGAGCAGATAACAGCTTTGTGTTATTGTGAAAATAGTTTTAATTTTGTGGATGTCCAGAATGGGTCTTGGGACCCCAGGGATACACAGGCCACATACTGACAACCGCTGGCTTAACTAAATTTTGAGAAGTCTGCTCCATCAAATGTTGCAGCAAAGGTAAAAAAAAAAAAAAAAAAAAAAAAAAAAAAAAAGCAAAACAATCTAAATACAACTAAAAGTGCTCCACTAGATTTTGCAACAAGGAGGTCATGAATAATCTTGTTAAGAAAAATTCTACAGTTAATGTTTTCCAGGCTAATGCATCATCATTAAGTATCTACCTATGTGAAATGATGTCAAGGAAAAATATACTCTCTCCCACTTGAATGAATGTATTTTGTTCACCTCAAATAGAAACACTTAAATGTAGGAAGGCATTAATTATGGTTGTCAACAAACCTGGAAGAGCATATCAAATTTCTCTGACTAGGAGCTAAAAGTCTTTTCCTCCTTTGAATTATAGATCTAGCATGTAAAACAATTTGGCATGCCATTTATAACAACCTGGGGTAAAAAGCAAATCCAAAGAGAGTCATAGTCAGAAGCCCCATACCTACTGGCTACAATGTACAGGATTCAAATGAATGGTTCAATATATTAAGAGCTTACTTTAAAAGGATGTAAGGTTATTATAGGACATATAGGCCTCTTAACAGAGGTAGTATACGTATGAGGGGCAGGCAGTGTGTTAAGAAAGTGATGTTTATTGAGCATCTTCTCTAAGCCTTTCTCTGAGTCAGAAATATGTATCTCATCTTATGTAAGCTTTTCAAAGCCTTTTTAAAAAGTTTTTATTTAAATTCTCGTTAGTTAACATGTAGTGTAATATTGGTTTTAGGAATAGAATTTAGTGACTCGTTGCTTACATATTACACCCAGCACTCATGACAACAAGTGCCCTCCCTAATACCTATCACCCATTTAGCTCATCCTCCTCAAAGGCTTTTAAGCCAGCTACTGTTAATCCTTCCTTAGACACCATTAATCCTATATAAAACTATCAACTTTATCTAAAACTCTAAAACTGAATTTCATCTAGGTTAAACAACTTGCAGAGGTCATGAGATTTATATTTCTTTGATTAATGTTATCTGAGTGAAATCAATGCCCTTGGGAAGTGTGATTTCTTCTTCATTCACAACGGTTGTCGAGTTTTGGATTCTATGTGCAGGGGACACTTCTATAATCCTGGATTACAGAGTTTCCATTATAAATCACTTTTGCAAATGTAATTGTAAGGAAACTGAGGCTCATAAGTCAGATTATCTTTCCACCATCTCACAAGTTTTGAATAACCGAGCAGTAGCTCTGGATGCTAAGAGATCTGCAATGTCATGAGATACTTAGTAGGAGATACTTTGCTGTCCTCAGGTCAACATATCTAGTTTTCACAAAGCAATAGTGTATCCTATAATATCTCATCTAATCTGCATTGGATGTATTTGGATATGCACATCTGTATTTATCTTGTCCTCTAGTATGTATCTGATTTACTTCTATCTTGTTTGGCTTCAGATTGGATATTATGGGTTTTTTTTCTTCATTATGGAACATTACCCATCAATGTTGAATAAATACGCTTAGGGTTACATAGCATCAAAATTTAATAATCCTTAGCAGCATAAACCATCTGTTAGCCTTTATCATATCTAAAAATAACCATTTGCCTTTACCATATCCAACAACAAAATTGTCATTTAAGTGTTTGCATTAAACTTTTGCTTTTAGGTTCACTCTCAATTTTTTTCTTCTCCATGATTCAGTGTTTCCTTGAGGTCTAATATTTATATATTCTCTCTCTATATATATATTTATACTTTCTATATATTTATACTTTCTTACATGGAACATACTAGCACTGATTTCTTTTTTCAAATCCCACTTCTGACTTTTCCAATCAGGCAAACATGATTTTGAACCATGTCTCTATTTCCTTTGCACCTTTTCCATTCATTTACCTTTTAGCTTTGCTTTATTTTATGTTTTTTTTAAAGATTTTATTTATTTATTTGACAGAGATAGCGACAGCCAACGAGAGAGGGAACACAAGCAGGGGGAGTGGGAGAGGAAGAAGCAGGCTCTCAGCAGAGGAGCCTGATGCGGGGCTCGATCCCAGAATGCCGGGATCACGCCCTGAGCCGAAGACAGACACTTAACGACTGAGCTACCCAGGTGCCCCATGTTTTATTTTATGTTTTATGTTTCAATGCACACATGGACATTTTACTCACTCTTCTCAGGGTAGCTTGCATTTCTGTGGATAAATTTGTATCTTCAAACTGATAGCACAGCATATACTAACAACTAGGTAGCATAACCGTGTGTAGAGAAATGAATGTAGTACAAAGAGAAAGTGATCAGTATTTCAGGCAGTTTGGGTGGGGTGAACTAAAGCACGAAGACAGAAAAGGGTGGGACAGATACCAAGAATTTAATGAAGCACATGTGATCAAAATTAGTAAAATTATTCCAAAAAGGATTCTTTTTAAAAAAGATTTTGCTTATTTATGAGAGAGAGCACAAGTGCGCACAAGCTGGGGGAAGGACAGAAGGAGAGGGAGAAGCAAACTCCCCACTGAACAAGGAGCCTGATTTGACGGGGGGGGGGGGGGGGGGGGGGGGGGGGGGGGGGGGAAGTGGGAGGCGGTTCAATTCCAGACCCTGGGATCATGGGATCATGGCCTGAGCCGAAGGCCAACACTAACCAACTGAGCCACCCAGGTGCCCCCCAAAACGATTCTTTATCCCAAATTTTTCCTGTGTTTCCCCATTTGCTTATGAAATATTTACAATTAGTTATAGGGTGTTTGGATCTTCAGTAAAGCAGACACATAAATTTTAATAACATCTTTTGATTATTTTATTATTTTATTGAAAAATGAACACCCACATATACATGCACCAGATAATTTTTTCTCAAAATATTTCTCTGCCTTTCCTGGAATATAAAGGAATCAAGAATGAAATGCCATAAATATGAGATAGATGGGAAAGGATTAGCTATATAAAAGTGGAGCAGAAAATATTTGAGAAATCAATGAAGTTTATAAGCTGTGTATGCTCTTGAGGTGAGTTTGCTTCATTGATAATGAAAGAAAAATAAGGATATTCAGCATTGTTCTAATTAAAACCCTGTTATGAACCCTGTTAGGTCCCACAACATTCACATGTTGTGCACTGTGGGACCTTAGAGTCAGCCAGTAAAAGTAATTGTAGGAAACACTTTCCAGAATAAAAGAGTGCTTGATGTTGAAGTAATTTCTGTTAAAGACAAGAATTAAGATAGCTAACTTTCTGTTTTGAACCATTGATGAACAGTGGTGTGTAGAAATAAAAATTTAAAATAACTTATCCATAGGTTTCTCTAATTTTTACATTTGTGTCTGTAGCAATAAGTACATGGAAAGGAAACTATGACCGCATGCAGTAGCCATTTGTTACAAAAGAAAATGAGACAAAAATTATTTATATCAGGTTGCTTTTGAAAACTCCTGCTATTATAAACTTCCACTTTAAATGAGGGACTGATTTTTTAAAATTGTAAAACTTTACATTTGTAATACTTATAAAGCATTAAGACTTTAACAGCAAAATGCCAGTCACCACAGATTTTCGGGTTTATCTAGACAATACTTTTATTGTGATTCAACTTATGATTCAAGATGCTGACCAGAGAATGTTTTAGGTGAATAATCTTGAACATTTTATTATAAGAGGAAAATGTTTCCTCCAACAAAAGAGCTATATATCCTTATTAATGTGAAAATTTTCACAAGTGATTATAGATTTTGGGCTAATAGCATCAGATAAGAACCATCAAAATTCAACTTAGCACTTCTTCATTTCATGTCCATTATGCCTGTGCAATGTTAAATCAAAGGTAAAAAAAATTCTGTAATCTTTGCTCAGATGACTTAGTGTGGGGAAGAATGTTATCTAAGTAACAATAGATTGCTGAGTACTTATTTTGTGCTATTATGTTATATGTACAAAATTCTGCCAGGTATTATTATTTAAATTTTACTCATAAGAAAATTGAGACCCAAAGAATGTCACTAACTTACCCAGGTTAACACTAGTAGTACCAGGTAAAGCTGAGATTCACATCCAGTCCAGTCGGAAGTTCATAGACATGATTTTTACCCCCAAACTCCATACTGCCTTTCTAGGTTTGCCCTATAATCTAAAACTACTAATATTTACAATAAAGTCTATTACACTCTTCTGACTATATTCACAATTGGTTAAGATGTCTTTGCTTTAGAATTTAATCAATCACAAAAGGTACTCTTGATATTGGATGAGAAAGTAAAGAGGGTTATTACTTTAGCTACAACTGGATTGTAAATTTCTTAAGGATTAACAGAATGTCCTGCCTAGTATACATTTAAACAATCATTTGATATTGTGTATGCATGTTTATGTCTGTGTGGGTGTAATTAAAATGTCAAAGATTTTGTTCTATTGCCTTACTGGTAGGAAGACAAACTTAGGTATAGGTCAAAATTATATTATGGCTCCTAAGTAGGAAATAATTATTCAGAATATACTTAGATTAACTATTGACTAACTATATTCATAAAGAATCACATTGGACAGGGAGACTGGTGGGATAGCTGGGTGGTGGGAAGGACTTGTACTTCCTGGAGAGGGCACAAACACCAAACTATTATGTATAGGTTCCCAGTTTCAATTTATCTTTTTTTTTCCTCTCTTAATTGTTGCTTAACTTTCCTCAGCGGTGAAATAGAGGAGTCCTGATTGAGGCAGCGTGCTACACTAACTTACACAATGTCTATTGAATCACTTTTTTTGGAAAATGTAGGAAAGATGATTTCTGAAATGCAGAAACGAGCTCTTCTTATAAGGCTGATTAGAATATGGACTATAGAACTATGGGGTCAGACACGGGGAAACATTCCTTCTGTCCTTTTAAAAGCTCTGTTCTTCTGTGATGAAAAGTACAGTGGATTTGGAAAGTGAATGAAAATTCTAATTTTTCTTCACTTCAAGGTTTATTTTATTCAGTTTTGTCTTGTAGACTTAGAGGGCAATGTGCCTGCTGTTACGGGCCTCATTTTCAACAAAGAAGTGAATCCTTACATCATAATGAAAAGAACCACAGATTTAGTGATATTTTATAAAGATTAGGTATCAGCATAAGCATGAGAATACCAAAATTAATCAAGATTGTTGTAACTGAGACAAAACAGAGAATGGAACTTCAATATGTAATGAGAATGGTGAGGGGCTTTTTAAAAATAATAAAATATTTTATTTTATTTTTTTTTAAAGATTTTATTTATTTATTTGACAGAGATAGCGACAGCCAGTGAGAGAGGGAACACAAGCAGGGGGAGTGGGAGAGGAAGAAGCAGGCTCATAGCAGAGGAGCCTGAGGTGGGGCTCGATCCCACAACACCGGGATCACGCCCTGAGCCGAAGGCAGACGCTTAACCCCTGTGCCACCCAGGCGCCCCTAAAAATAATAAAATATTTTAATTAACAAATGTCTGTGAAAGGATACATTCACTCTTCTACTCTCTGAATTGAAATGATCGTATCATTATTAACTTCTTTATTTGTTTCTACTTCCAATATCAAATCAGTCACCAAGCTTTGCTGAGTCTTCGTAATATTTTCTTCCTTTCTTTTCCAACCAGGTACTGAAGTTTAAAACAACACAAGTTTATTATCTTACAGTTATGGAGGTCAGAAGTCTAAAATGGGTCTTCCTGGGGTTAAGATAAAGAAGTCAGTACATTCCTTCTGGCAGCTCCAAAGGAGAGTCAGTTTTCTTTTGTTTTCTGGCTTCTAGAGGCTGTCAGATTCTTTGGCTCATGGCTTATTCCTCCCTCTTAAAGCCAGCAGCTAGGGTATTTGAACCTTTCTCTGGACGCTGACACTCCTGCCTCCTTTCCACTTTTATAAGGAACCCTGTGGGCCCACCCAAATTATCCAGAAGAGTCTCCTATCTCAAGATGCTTAATTTAATCACACTTACAAAGTTCTTTCTGCCATGTAAGTTAGCACATTCATAGAACATGGATATCATTGAGGGCCCTTATTCTGCCTATCATTGTCTACAATCTGACCCAAATATTCATACTTTTACCACCAGCGGAATGTATTCTATTCCGATGTCACTAAAAGTCTCAACTTATTACAGCATCAACTCAGTTTAACATCTTAGCTAAATCTTACCAGCTAAGAAATCTCAAATCTCATCCTCTAAAGCATCTGAATCAGGTAGAGGTCTGCTTATGATGATTTAAGTATTCTCTAGGAAAATATGCTGTTTTTCCTCAGTGCCCTCATCAACAGTTATTAGCAGCCACATTTCTACTAAGTCTATTCAAAGCAATCTAGGCTGTTTATTACTTCTTTCTTTCTTTTTAAAGATTTATTTATTTGGGAGAGCGAGAGAGACAGAACGAGAGTGCACGAGTGTGGGGAGGGACAGCAGGAGAGGGAGAGAGAATCCCAACCCGACTCCCCACTTGAGGGCAGAGCCTGATGCGGTGCTGGAACCCAGGACCCTGAGATCATGACCTGAGCTGAAATCATGAGTCAGCCGCCCAACCAAATGAGCCACCCAGGTGCCCCGCTGTCTAGGCTTTTTAAATTACACTCCTCAATATACATCCAGCCTCTTCTCATTGCTCAATTGCAAAGGCATCATATTTTAGGTATTTGTTACAGCCACACCCCACGTCAGGTACCAACATCTGTATTCGTATCCTATTGTTGTCATAACAAATTACCACTAATTTGGTGGATTCAAACAATACACCTTTATTATTTTACATCACCCACTACCACTTTACATCTAATTTAATACTTCGTTATTAGACTACTGAAGTATTCTAACTATTCTTCTTGCCTCTGCATTTTTAAAATACCTCCGGTACCACTACCAACATAACCAACAGCAGTAATAATAAAAACTGTTAATACTTACTGAGTGCTTAAAATGTGCCAGACACTTTTCTAAGCATTTTATAAAGATTACCTATAGGAAGGCCTTATATGGTCGATAATATTCATATAGCACTTTATAGTTGCTGTCCTAATAGGAAGGCCTTATATGGTCGATAATATTCATATAGCACTTTATAGTTAAAGGGATTAAGACAAAGAGATATAAAGTAACTTGTCCAGATCATCTCCCTGGTAGATGGATGAACATCTAGGTCCCTGAAAGACAGTTGTTTTCCTAAAATACAGCTGTTGATGCTCAATTCAAAATTATTGATATTTCCCTTTACAATGAAATCTAAATTAAGCTATATTATTGGCCAGATGTTTATTATTGTATTCATTTCTAGTCATAATAATTGCTATTCTCTAAACAAGCCTAGTCTTCACTTCCATGTTTTTGTAGTTCTTACTTTGGAATATATTCCTTCAGCTTTCTCTACCTTCAATCTCCATTTTAAACTCCCACTCCTGCATGACCTGCTCTAAAAATTAAACTGTTAAGTCCCATAATGATTAATACCTGTAGTATTAACTTGGCCAATAACCATGCCTATTTTGTGATTTCTTTTTGATATAGGAAAGGTTTATTTCTCCTTTGTATTATCATGTAAATGTATGTCTATTATTTTTCCAAGTAGATCGCAAATTTATTAAAGATTAAGAGAATGTTCTGCCTAATAAACATTAAATGACTATTTGGAGTTGGTGTGTGTGTATGTGTGTGTGTATACGTAAAAACCCAAAGACCTTGTTTTAGGATAACAACCAAGAAATAAGGCATTACAGTTTTATAGTACTAAGTAATTGTATATTCACTTTTTGTGATCTGTTTTTTATAGATGCCACATATTGAATTGTTATAAGAATGTTGTAAATTGAAGTTGGCTGTCGCCATCCCTAGCATTATTTTCTCCACCACAGAATTGTTCTGATTGTTTCTTTCATAACAGCGTACGGTTCAGTCAAGCTCATACGGTATCAAAGGAAAAAAAATATATCTTTTGACAATAGCGAAAATCATTTAAATTAATCTTCCATAGAACATAACATGAAATTTCATTCAGTGCCCTTTAGAGCAGTGATTCTCTAATCATGGCCATGACCTTTCATTAAATGTTTTCTGCATTCACCAATAGCTGACATAATTCCATCAATGTCTGAAGGTGATTTAAGAAAGAAAATAAATTGCATATGTAAAGCCCATAAGTTGATAAATGTTAGCCTCCAAAGCAAGGCCTTGAACTTTTGTTCTTTACCTTTTATGAAAGAACAAACATCTCAGAGTAAATTTCCTGAACTCAAAAAACGTTTACTGGTGCTTAATATATGGAAGACACTTAGATGTGCCAGAAGACATAAATACATATAAGATTTTTTCAAAACCCTTACTTTTGTAGGGAAAAATAAATATTTACATAACTATTTAAAACATGTTGTACATGTACGCTATAGATACAAATAAAATAATGTCCATGTCCAAGCAAGACAGCAGAAGGGAATGAAAATTGGGTCACTGAAATGAGCATAATGAAGGATGATTTACAGAATTGTATGCAAGGCAAGGTAACACTGTTAGTACCTTTGAGTTGAAGACCCAGAGGGAGGAAATGATCACTGGGACTCAGAGGAGTTTTAAATTTAATTTAAGAGGAGATTTTTGCTTAATAAAACTGACACAGCAAAGGAGTTGGGGGGAATAAACACTCTTACCTCTCTTCCTCTTCCCCTCTGTTCTGCTGTTAGTCCAGGTTGGCGATACCAACGGCATACAGAGACAAGAATGTCTAGCCATGTAGTTCAAGTACATGGGCACAATGGAGAAGGAGAGAGAGGAGGTTTGGAGGAGCATATGGAAGATATTCAGCAAAAATTCAATAAAGGCAAAAAGGAACAAATGATTACTTGCTGCTAGATGATAGGAGAGAATTCTTTAAGCAGATGTTTACATTGAAACCTGAGAGATGAACAGTACTATAACTAGAAGAAAAGGAAGTTACAGAATTTCATGTAAAAGGAACTGTATAAGGAGAGACATTAGAGCATATAAATTAGAGCATGGAGGACTTGGGGATTCCAAGTGTTGTGTACTATCAAATTTCAAATGTTTGTGTAAGTAACAGGATGAAAATCTGGCAATCCAGGATTTTGTTACTTTAGGAAAGATACCACACACATTAAAAACTTCAGTTCTTATGATTTTAAGGGTCTCTTCATTGATGTAAATAAATCACTTTATATTTTTGTAAGTGATTAAAGTGAAGCAGTGTTTGGATCACTTTTATAGATTTATTTTATTCAACTCTTTTGTTATTTTCTGTGCTTACAAATCATTTGAAATGGTTTTTAAAGTTCTTGTTGCAGTCTTTTTCCATCTGTTTTTCTGCTTCACCCCCAACTGTCTTGTTCTGGAGAATGCTGGAGGCAGAGGAAGGATGTTGGGAAGATTTCATGCAGGAAGGGATCCTGGGGGGGGGGAAGGAAAAGGTAAGTTTAGTGGAGAAAGAGAAAGATGACACAGAAGAGGAGGTGGAAAAGATGCTGCTACTTTGGAGTAAAAAGATCAGGACTTGGGAGTAAGATAAATTTTTGGATCAAATCAGGTATTACCATTTACCAGTTATTTGACCTGGAAGAATTTTCATTATAAAAATGGAATGAACAACAAACAAAATCCAAGATGCTATGAAAAGGAAAGGTCATAACATATGTGAGAGATTTGAGCATATGAAAGTTACTTGATAGCTACTAATTTCCCTTCCCTTTTCTTTCTTTCTTTTTTTCAAACCTGCACATGGAATTAGTAATTATGAATTTAGCCTTGACATTGCTACTTACCTGTTTTGAAACATACTATAACAACCATGTCAATTACAAAACCTATAAAGACCCCCCCCCCAGCATTTACAATTTAATTCAGGCTCCTTTTTTTTTGTCTTTAAATTTAAGGATGTGGGAAATGAAACCCCAGCATCAGAATCAATAATCATTTAAAATAATAACCCTGAGTTATCAGCAGGTAGTAATACTACTGATTTAATGATAAAAATTAAATTCAAGGAAAACAGAGGTGGTTATTAAAAGTACACTACCCTATCTGAATTAAAATAGCAAAAAGAAAGTTATTCTTACTTCTTTATGATGACAAAAAAAAAAAAACTTGTGAAAGAATGATTTTAAAAGTAACAAATGGTGGGGCGCCTGGGTGGCACAGCGGTAAGCGTCTGCCTTCGGCTCAGGGCATGATCCCGGCGTTCTGGGATCGAGCCCCACATCAGGCTCCTCTGCTATGAGCCTGCTTCTTCCTCTCCCACTCCCCCTGCTTGTGTTCCCTCTCTCGCTGGCTGTCTCTATCTCTGTCAAATAAATAAATAAAATCTTAAAAAAAAAAGTAACAAATGATGGGTTGCTGTAATAAAGCATTTGATAGAATAAAGACTATTAGGGGATTGTTTGAGCGTAAACAGCCCACAAGGTCAGCAGAGACTATTGTAACAGACTTATGATCCAGGAGTTAAAAAAGAAGAAAGAAAAAAAAAAAAAGCAGGTGAGATGATTGGTGTTCGGTAAAATACTTTGTGCTAAAATTTATCTTTTGAATTCATAAACAATGATGAGCACACATCAGTGGGTAGACCGTGATGACTCGTTGGATGACGCGTAGTTGCTTGGGATACTGTCTTCCAAGGGCACGCAAGAGAAAGCATGTGGTCCTATCGTGCTCTCTCTTTCTCTGGAGCAGTTAGCTGAATTGTAAATAAGGCATGTTCAATGTGCTGTCATGATCTGGTTTTTTTTTTGCAGTATACCTGACTCACCTAACATTGATTTTCTAAAGAAAAAGTATCACTACAAAAGACAGTCTTTGGCTTTATTTTCCTACCTACCAACAGATTTTATTCAGCAAACATTTTATAATACATTCTTAGAGTCAAAAATGTTCTTTTTTTNTTTTTTTTTTTTTTTGCAGTATACCTGACTCACCTAAGATTGATTTTCTAAAGAAAAAGTATCACTACAAAAGACAGTCTTTGGCTTTATTTTCCTACCTACCAACAGATTTTATTCAGCAAACATTTTATAATACATTCTTAGAGTCAAAAATGTTCTTTTTTTTGTAGATGAAATGGCTCAAATTTGATGTTAATTCCATTTGGCTAGAAGCTGCACATTGTGGTGTTATTTTTAAAAATGGCTAATTATTAATTTTTGCTGCCAAGTATAAAAGTACTTGAATATGTGTATTGTAGCTGTATTTTGCATGAATAGTATTTTAAATATACTATCAAATATTTTTTTATTTTTTATAATAGATTATTTCTACAAGTGTCCTAAATACGATCTTCCCCTTTGAGAATTTACAGTCTTGCATTAACTAAAAATGTGGGCTCTCTGGTTTGATTACTATTTTTTTCTTTATTCAAGAAAAGAATTTAAGATATTTATATCTTCTGGCATTTAAATAATCACTGGGAAATTGTCTTGGACCTAAAAATTACCTAAACTCTATTTTCCATGGCTCTATGTTGGACCTGTCTCTTCCCTCGGAGAGTGTCACAAAATATCAATTCTGCTGCTTGTGGGATCCATCTCCTGAAACAGTTCGCAGGCAGATAGGATTTTAACTCTATTTTATTGCTTTAGATTTTAAACAACATGTTTCATATTTATGTTTTGTGTCATTTGTAGCACCTTAAACTTATTTAGGCATTTATAGTTTGACAGAATGCACTGAATACAATTTGATTTCTAAACTGCCTTTATTCTAACAAAAAGATAAAAAAACATACAGTAGAGAAGATCAGTATTGCTATTCCATGTGAAGTGTCATTATTCTGGTCAAAGTTTTATTTTAGAAATTAAATGCTACTTTAGGCTTCACAGCTCACTGGATCTTTCTGTGAACAAAAGAGGACAATTATAAGCTGTTATTAAGGCGATGTGAGTGTCTGCATCAATACAACTTTTTAAGAATAAGTGACACAGGTCAAAGACCCTGGTGGCAAATGCATGTTAGTGGTATTGACTTCATGGTTAGTACTGTCCTAGATATGACTTGAAAGGTGTAACCCAGATGTAATAGACTATAACAAATTCTCAAGTCTCACAGATACCTCATTCCATAATTTGTGTCTAACTGTCAACCCTGATGGTCCTTGATGTTTCTTTCATAAGGACCCTCTGATATCAATGTAGCAGATAAGCCTTTGAGAATTAGAGTATTAGGATGTAAGCTATTCAAGACCTGGGAAGATGTGCTTGGAAGATAAAACACTTCAATTTCACAAGAATCAGAAGCTAGAACTCATAAACAGAAAGAGAACAGGTACAGATCAAGTCTAAATGAATAAACACCCAGGTAAAGAGGAAGTGGGGGAAATACAATGAGGTGTGCTGCCCTTCTTAACAGTTAGCTCTAAAGTTTCTGAAAACGTCATCTTTAATGAAGCATTTTAAATTTGATATAATTATTTAAATTGTAATATTTAACTAGATAATTATGTATGGGCTTTATATTGAAAATTCTAAATGACTTGCTCCTGAAGANTGAAGAATGAAAAAAATGTATATATGCATACTTTTGAAGACCTAAATTGAAATAGTGCCCACTTTATTAAATTCTCTACTTTAGCATTATCCTCATTTTTGATCTCTTTTTATTTTCCAAAATACTCTTCAGATCCTTTTGCTGTTCTTTTTCTTCAGCTGATCCCTTGCATTTTGAGGTTTTCCAAAATTTAAACTAATGCAATAGCTTTTTAAAAGTAGGCTATTTGTTATGAATTAATTCAGATATACTTAAAAGCATAATGAGTAATAAAATAAGCAGGAATACACCAACACCTCCAAAAATATTTTCAGTATTTTGATATTTTTATGTGTTATATAATANTACAGCAACACCTCCAAAAATATTTTCAGTATTTTGATATTTTTATGTGTTATATAATATATGCTATGCGTATATAAAAATTTTTTTTAGAGAGAGACTGTGTGCACTCCCCTGCATGCACACATAGGGGAGGGGCAGAAGGAGAGGGAGAGAGAGAATATTTTTATTTAAAGATTTATTTATTTATTTATTTATTTATTTGAGAGAAAGAACATGAGCAGGGGAGAGGGAAAGGCAGAGAGAGAGGGGAAGCAGACTCCCCACTGAGCAGGGAGCTCGATGTGGGGCCCCATCCCAGGACCCCAAGATCATGACCCGAACCTAAGGCAGATGCTTAGCCCACTGAGCCATCCAGGTTCCCCAGGAGAGAGAGAATCTTAAGTAGGCCCTATACCCAGTGCTGAGCCCTACCTGGGGCTTGATCTCATGATCTTGAGATCATGACCTGAGCTGAAATCAAGATCCTGAGGTCATGACCTGAGCTGAAATCAAGAGTCGAACTTTAACAGATTGAGCCACCCAGGCACCCCATTCACTGAATCATTTCAGAGTACATTACAAAATGGTGATAATTCATCCCTAAATACTTTCAGTAATTCTCAACATAAAGTGATTCTCTTATATAGCCATACCATTATGATATAAAATTAAAAATAATTTCCTAAAGTCATCTAATAAACACTGCATAGTCCAATTTCCCCCCTAGTCCCACAAATGTATTTTATTTGGGAGGAAGTCAAGATCCAACCGCACATTATACCTTTCACTTGATTATTATTACTCTTAAATAACTTTTAATCTTTTTCTTTTTCCCATAAAAATGTCTTTGGGAGAGACCAGGTCAGCTGTATTTTAGAATGTTCCACATTCTGAATTTGTCTGATTTGTCTTCTGATGATGGCATTTAACTTATTCTACTTTTTGTCTTTCAGCATTATTGATCCGGTATAATCTCTTAATCTTTTGCTTGTCTTTAATATTTCTACATTAAACTATTTTCCACAGTGAAAAGACAATTTTCTTTAAGAAACATAGACCTTATTATGCCCTTTTCCCTCACAATAGAGTAATATCCAGACTCCTTGGAATCATCTTCATGACTCTTCTTCATAGTCTGGCTTTTATATTCTTCACTTCATGAACAACCTTCCTTTCCCATCTGCAGTTCCCCAGAGGAAGCTCACCCACACCAGAAAGTCATGTTAGGTCAGACAAGGATATGGGATAGAAATAACTATTTTAAACTAAAAACTGCATTTTGTTTTATTTATTTTTTTAAAGCTTTATTTTTATTTTTTAAACTTTTTTATTATGTTCAAATTAACCAACATATAATACATCATTAATTTTTTATGTAGTGTTCAACAATTCATTAGTTGCATATAATACCCAGTGGTCATCACCACACGTGCCCTCCTTAATACCCATCACCCAGTTACCCCATCCTCCCACCCCACCCCCCTTCTGTAACCCTCAGTCTGGTCGCAGTGTCCAGAATCTCTCATGGTTTGTCTCCCTCTCTGATTTCTTCCCATTCAGTTTTCCCTCCCTTCCCCTGTGGTCCTCTGTGCTATTCCTTATGTTCCACATATGAGTGAAACCATGTAATAAATGTCTTTCTCTGCTTGACTTATTTCACTTAGCATAATCCCCTCCAGTTCCATCCATGTAGATGCAAATGGTGGGTGTTCATCCTTTCTGATGGCTGAGTAATATTCCATTGTATATATGGACCACATCTTCTTTATCCATTCATCTGTTGAAGAGCATCTCAGATCCTTCCACAGTTTGGCTATTGTGGACATTGCTGCTATGAACACTGGGGTGTATGTGCCCCTTCTTTTCACTACGTCTGTATCGTACACAAAGATAAACTCAAAATGGATGAAAGACCTAAATGTGAGACAGGAATCCATCAAAATCCTGGAAGAGAATATAGGCAGTAACCTCTTTGACATTGGCCACAGCCACCTCTTTCAAGACATGTCTCTAAAGGCAAGGGAAACAAAAACAAAAATAAACTTTTGGGACTTCATCAAGATAAAAAGCTTTTGCATAGCAAAGGAAACAGTCAACAAAACTAAGAGGCAACCCACAGAATAGAAGAAGATGTTTGCAAATGATATTATGGATAAAGGGCTGGTATCCAAGATCTATAAAGCACTTCTCTATCTCGACACCCAAAAAACAAATAATCCAGTCAATAAATGGGCAGAAGACATGAACAGACACTTCTCCAAAGAAGACANGGGTATCCAAGATCTATAAAGCACTTCTCTATCTCAACACCCAAAAAACAAATAATCCAGTCAATAAATGGGCAGAAGACATGAACAGACACTTCTCCAAAGAAGACATGCAAATGGCTAACAGACACATGAAAAAATATTCCACATCACTAGCCATCAGGGAATTTCAAATCAAAACCATAGTGAGATACCACCTCACACCAGTCAGAATGATTACAATTAACAGGATGGGAAACAAGTGTTGGTGAGAATGTGGAGAAAAGGGAACCCTCTTACACTGTTAGTGGGAATGCAAGCTAGTAACAGTCACTCTGGAAAACAGTATGGAGTTTCCTCAAGACATTAAAAATAGAGCTGCTCTATGACCCAAAAACTGCATTTTATAAAATAAAAAATTTATATTACAGTTGGAAGAAAAGTTTTTCCCAAGAGCCTGTTTAAAGCCTCCAATTCAAATTCCTAGTATAAAAAGATAAAATCGCAACTTTGGGATGTTTTGAAGTCGAGTCCACCTTTTTACAGATGATCATTAAAATAAAAACAAACCTCCACTTTTCGTCTGACCTCTGTTTGGTCTTGCCACATGTAAAACTTTGTTTTTATTTAACTGTAATTGAGTCAATAATACTTTTACCCTGTGATTACGTCTCACTTGTTTTGATTTATTTGTTTGTTTGGGAAATCATAGGCATGAATTCTTTCTATCCTTACACCTAGCTACTCTTAAGACAACTTGTATAAACTCCCTTTGAGGTTTTTTTTTTAATATTTATTTATTTATTTATTTAGTTTTTAACTTGAACCCTCATGTCTGAATTAACCCTTACATTTATAGTCAGTCTCGTTATTAATTCATCATGGACTTCACATTCACTAACCATATTCTCTGTGCTGGCTGGCTATTTATTTATTTATTTATTTGAGCCTCTTTCTCTTCACCCAAGGTGGTTCATAAATTTCTTGGATTGAGCCAGGAAATTGCTTCTCCCAAGGGCCCAAGATTTTATTTTCTGTAAGATTCTCATTTTTAATAGACTGACCTGCCCCTTGATGAGACATGATGTATTTCTTTGTTGGTTTACCTTATAATGTATTGACTACTCATAGAAAACGTTTGTTTCTGGTTCAGTCTTTGTATGTTAGGATGATAATAATAGTAGCAACTTTGCCATACTTGTTCCATCTCTAAGGCCTTAAAGAGCCATTTTATTATGCCTGTTGAAAACAGTGATGATCATGATGATGATGTTGGTGGTACCTAACACTAAGGTAGGATTTGTTATATTTGTTATATACTAATCGAAGTCCTTTGTATAAATTAAGTCATTTAATAATCCTAACTCTCTGAAGTAGGTGTTTTTATTACGTCCTTTTTATAGAGGAGGAAATTGATGAACAATGACATTAAATAGCTTACCTATAGTCACAGCTAGTATATGTTAGACATAGTTCTCGAACATGAAATGTCTACTTTTTTAACGATTTTATTTATTTATTTGTCAGAGAGAGAGAGCGCACACAAGCAGGGGAAGCAGTAGGTAGAGGGAGGTAATATTTCCTCCCACAGCAGGGAGCCTGATGCAGGGCTTGATCCCAGTACTCCAGGATCATGACCTGAGCTGAAGGCAGAGGCTTAACTGACTGAGCCACCCAGGCACCCCTCAAACATGAAAAGTCTAGATGTAGTATTTATATTCTTTACCTTTGCACTATGATTTCCCAATAACTTCAGATATTCACTTTGCTGACTTTTTACCATTCAAAGCTCAGCTAAAATATCACTGACTCAGAAGGGCTTCCCATATCAACCAGTCTAAACTTGTATTGCTGCACACCCTTCCCACTTACATCACTATTGATTCCATTACCTTATTTTCTTTTTTCAATTCTTTATAGCACTCATCGCTATTTAAATTTGTTTATCTTCATCCCCCTGCCCTGGATTATAAATTCCATGAGCAAAGAAAATTTCTCAGTCTTGTTTAGTATCCAGTTCTTGTACTACAACAATGACTAGCACATTATAGTTGTTAATAATTATTCAAGAACTTGTATAATTGAATAAATAATTGTTATAGTTGTAGAAATAATGGATTTTTGTGAGGATTGCATGGCATAAAACATTTCAAAACCATGGGATCTAGAGTTAGTCAAAACTAGGTTTGAGTTTTGGCACTATCACTGTCCAGGTGTATGATCTTGGTATTACTATTGAAATTCCTTAAGCTTGTTTAACTTTATAGAATACAAGTAGTAGTACCTACATTATACAATTGATTTGAGGCTTAAATTTAATTACATTTGTAAACTTCTGTATGTCTTACATATCACTCAAATGTTTGATTTACATATTATGCAGAGAGTGATCTATTTGGAATGGAAAGAAGTTAGAGCATAAAAGAGTATCTAAAAATGAGGCAGAATCAGACTGATAACAACAACAGGAAATTTAGTATCAAACTGAGTGAGAACCAGAATTAGACGTTTACTCCATAACCATACTCTACCAATATTTGTTAGTTTCTAGAGGGCTAATAAAGTACACCCCTTTATTCCTTTCTTGGGTTTAGTCCAAAAAAGAGATACAGACTGGTGTCAGAAAGATGGTGATTATGAGTGGAGGATGTGACTGAGATGGTGGTCCCAATGTTTTCCTTACGTTTCAGCTCATTAGAAATCTTATCCTCCCATCCAGTGCTGCAGAAGTTGCTTTGCTGTGGCAGAGCCCACTGTGGAAAATTATCATGTGAATGAGAAGACATTGTGTGCCTTCTCTAGTAGCAGATGTGAAAGAGAGGGAGGAAGGAACACGTCCTGTTCCATTTCTTAAACTCACCATCCAGTAGATCATGTTTCTGTTTAGGAGAAGACTTGAGGTGGGAGAGGGAGAGGACAGTCTTTCCAATCAGTATTTCCAAGTGGTAGGTGAGAGAGTTTCTCCAGCAATTACTTGCTGTCATCAATATTCATGTTTTAGTTAAGTGAACTACACATGGTTCATTATAAAGTGTTTAGCTTGATTTATTCTGAACTAAGTGAATTGTCATCTTTACAAAATATTTAAAATAAGTGAATCTGATGAGTTATTTTTAGGAAGAGAGAAGTACCTGATCAAGATGAGGCTCTAGTGGCCACTCCAGACAGTCAGACTGACTGGGTCTCTAGTCACTATTCCAGGCAATAGACCTACTGGTGGATAGAACAGTGTCCCTTAGAGAAAGCTGCCTGGGCAAACCTGTTTGTGGGCACTTGATGTATCACACATTTTGGAGACTAAAATGGCTGCTGGAGTAGAACCAATACTACCTGTTGAATAAATTTATATTCTCAGTACAAGGAAATGGGATGACATAAAAATCTCCATGAGATACACAGTTTCATCATCATTAATAGAAAACTCTCACTTTTACAGACATCTTTGGAAACTTTTTTGAATTTCAGCTTTTTTGAATTTTGTACTAACAGATAAGTATGTTCTGCTTAAAAGCATTTTCAACACTTTTATTGCCTTGTCATTAGAGTGAATGTGAATGGTGTGCAGTATTGTCAGCGGCCATTTACATGGAATGTTGAAGTAGTCCCTTGTTTCTTTGACTAATTAGACATGAGTTGTTAGCTCTTTTTATTATTTTTGAAACTGCTCACATTAGTATAGTAGATTTTGCATAATTTATCCAGTTCTACACATTTGAAAACTCTCTCTGTACTAGCCAGCCCATCACTCACTGCCAATCTGTTACCAGTCCATTATCATCTTAGGTTGAATTATCTTACAGAATGATCTCTTTGTTTGAATAATGAATCATTTAATGAAAAAAGATTTTTTCATGTTTTGATTATTAATATTTATATTAAAACAGATTAAATTTTAACAGGTTAAAAATAAGCATTATTAAAAATGTACACATTATTGATTTTGTAAACTTGCCTCATTATTTTGAAAGCAAATTTTCTCAGAGGCTCCTACTTTTTAAGCCACCTTTTCCAAAGAATATTTCAAAGACTTAGACTATTTATTATTTCTGTTTAGTAAAATTAAATTGTATCAACATAAGATTGCAGTAGAATAATTTGCATAATGGCAGTCTTTGTTTTGCACAATGCCTGTTGACTCACGCCCTTACTCACTGGAATCATCTCCTCACTTTGTACAGATCCTTGGTAACTGAGCTCTGCAAAGCAAGGACACGGTTGCAATATGCCTCTAATACACCAATATGTTTCAGTTAGCACTGTGCTTTGCAAAACAAAAACTGGCTATAATTTTATAAGTGCAATTTTCTTCTTTAAGTCAGTAAGTTGGGCACAATAAAATGTTTCCTATCATTAATCAATATAGAATACTTTTTCATTGATGAATTCTCAAATTGGGTAAAATATTAGATATGTGCCTCTAATATTTATAGTGAATAATTTATATACTATTCATTAACCTTGTTTTCTGAAAGTGAAAAATGGAATCAGCACTGCCATAGTGTTATGAATGTCACCCTGGATTTTGAAGTGTATTTGACACTGGGGATCTTTAGTTTTGTCCACATATGTGTTTCTTCTCTAAGCTTCTTAAATTTATCTTAAAAACAACTGTGGAATATTTATCACCTCTGGCCCATTCATATTTTTAAAAAAGAATATCCTATTTTCAGAAGGATAAAAGAAAAAAAAACAAAGAAAATTGTAGTTAAAAATAAAATCAACTATTTGAAGATAGTTTTAAATAATAAAGTATTCTTATAATTTTAAATGTGTAACTCAACTATTTTAATCTTTACACATTGTGTTGTACATACATAATCTTTAAGCTTATATCATTTTTAAATTCAATCAGTCCCATGTGTTTCTCATGTTTTTACAATGGTCTTTATATTTTAGATTTTGATAATTTCATGAGTTTCTACCTTAACCACAATTTGTTGTTAATTTGGACTTCTGCTATTGTCTTGAGAAAAACATTGCCAGACTAGCTTTCTGTTCAAAGAAGCTTGGGCAGACCCAAGCCCATCCAAGAGTAAGAATCTAAGCCCAGACAGACCTGTGTCTTGAAGCAAAGTCATCCATTTAAACTCAGTCTAGATTAGCCACCCTTCAGACAAGTTTTTGTTTTGCACTAATATTGACAAGTATATTGTCAAAACAAGTATTTTTGGAAGTACTTTTTGCGTATGTAAGAATTACCACCTATATTTATTTCTTAAACACAGCTGCTGTACATAGTGCTCCTTCAATGTCTGAAACAATAGTGTCCTGTAATTGTTAACTCAGTATGCTTAACCAAGAAAAATATGCAGTGATATTAGAAAAACAAATCAGGACAACCCCAAAACCTTGATAAAGTAGAAAAGCAAATATAGATAGACTTCATATAATTTTATAGTCCCACAAACATTTGAAAACTCTTACTACCAACCATTCTAGATGATAAGTCTATCATAATCTTAGGTTTAATTATTTTGTATAACAGTTCAACAACTGATATAGTTCTTGACCCCATACTAGATATTCAATATATGAATTGAACTGACTTGATTCCTTTGTTTGAGCTAAACATTTTTTGAGCTATTTTGTTTCCAGAAAAAGACAACTACATAAATGTGTTGGGGGCAAAATTTGACACCCCCAAATGTGTCTTTTTGGCATGTATTTTAGGCTGATTATTATTCTTATTTTTTAAAGATTTATTTATTTTTGAGAGAGAGAGAACGAGAGAGACAGACTATGAGCGGGGAGAGGGGCAGAAGGAGAGGGAGAGGGAGAATCCCAAGCAGACTACCCACTGAGTGCAGAGTTGACAAAGGGCTCCATCTCTCAGGCTCCATCTCATGACCCTGAGATCATGACATGAGCTGAAATGAAGAGTTGGACACTCAACCAACTGAGCCACCATGGTGCCCCTAGGCTGATTAATTTTAAGAAAGAAAAGACTAAAAAAGTTTTTCTTTTTTGCCTCCCTTCCCTAACTACCTAAAAGAATTTAATAGAGGACATGTTCCTGGAAGGGAGATTTCACCACAGATAACTATAATATAATATGAAGTAGATATGGTAGATAGGGAGGAACCTAGTAAGGCCTGTCCAATCAAAATCCTCTGTTTCATTGTTTCTTCATGGCCCAGCAAATGTTTGTTTACCAAACATATACACTTTTCATTTTTCCTGTGACTCGTCTTCCTTCTCATTAGTCCAGAATGACACATATATCTCATTTTTCCTCACTGTCTTTGGAATCTTTCATGTTTATGTGGATTCTCTTATGTATATAATTAAATTTGATTTTCTCCTGTTAATCTGTGTCATGTCAATTTAATTTTTAGACCAGCCAGAAGAACCTTGAAGGGTAGAGTAAACTTCTTCCTCTCCAAGAAATACAAAATAATACAAAGGCACTATTCTCAGATTTCAGATGACTCTAATCAAATGGCACTTTGTTCTTGCATTTTTATCTTCCCTATATATTGCTAATTGTTTCTTAGGACCTCTTTAATAAAAAACATGGAAATAGCCACAAAAGTCACCTTTTCTGCTATTTTGAATTTATGTTTCATATTACTTGTAGAATAATATCCTATGAAACAAAAATCTGTGATTGTCACTCCTTTACTTAAAAATCCTTAAATGCCGATATAGGCAATGATCTACATGCAATATAAGTCCTATTATTTAGCATGACATTTAGAAGTATGTTTTTTCATTTTTCAATCCAATTGTAATGTTTACCTCTCTTTTTCTACCCATCCAACCTAAATTCCTACCATACAGAATAACTTCATGCTTAATTATATACTATTTTCTCTGTCTGAAATTCCATTTTCTGTTTTATACACCAGCAAAACTTCTACCTCTTTTTCAAAACTCAACACAAATATTACCTTCTTTGTGATATTGTCACTCCTGTCCTCTATGCAGAGATAGTCCCTCTTTTGTCTGTATATCCATAGCAATTTGTGCATGTTTCTATTATATCACTTCTTGTACTATGTATCTGATTTTTGATAACCACTAGAATTTATTATTCAAAGATAATATTTTATTCTTTGTACATTTTTGGAGAATTACCAGAGTTCAGTATAAAATAATTATTTTGTAATAACCTTTGAAAGATTAGACAAGGTAAGTAAATCACATTGAGGTTAGTAATTACCAAAAGGCACTACTACTATCTTTTAACTTGATAACTATTGTGGTCTTACACAACTGTCACTTAAAAAGATGCTGTTAAGAGTCTCAACTATTTGCTGTTATGTTTTCATAGGCTCATCTACATAATCATTCAAAATACTAGAGTCTTATTCCCCAAGGGGTTTTTGTTAAGTAATCATTAAAAATAATTTAAATAAATATGTTCATTTTATTACTAATACTTATTACAGAAAATATGATGAACAGTGAAAAGTAGAATGATTAAGAACCCCTAAAATAGCCCTGTTGAAATTTTTTTTGCATTTCGTTTGTCTTTGGTTTTAGTTCAAGCCTGGCAAATAGAGGCTATGCATATACTTTTATTAAATTCTGCATTTTTGTTTCAAACAAAATATTTAGTTTTCCTTATTATCATCACTTTAAGTATTTTTTGTTATTACCAAAATAATAACATTTGTTACTGCAAAATGGAAAACTCAAATAAAAAAATGAAAACTTAAAAATTACTCATCATTGCTTTATCCAAGACAGAGGTAAACACACAACATTTACCATGTGTCTATCTTTATTTATCACTATCTATTAATCTATGTTTTGGCAAAAATGAGATCTTACTATACATCTGTTGAAATCTTGTTTTTTTTACTGAATAATACATTCATGAACATAGTTCTATATATTACATATAATTCTATAGTCTTGCTACCAAAACTATGGTCATGGACCGATAGTATGGACATCACCTGGTTTCTTCTTAGAAATACAGTATCTCAGGCACCTCCCCAGTCCTACTGAGTCAAAATCTGCATTTCAATAAAATCCTTGAGTGATTGCATGCAAATTAAAAATAGAAAAACCTTGCTATATACAGCATCATTTTTAATTGCCACTGAGGGTGTGCAGAAGCGACCACCCCAGAATATGCCATTTTGGTATATTAATTATTTTAAATTAAAGTTACTTAAGAGATAGCCAGTGCAAAAAGGACAGTCTGACCCCCTTGTGTTCCCCTGAAAGCAGGAAATAAACCTTCCGTGTGAAAGGTACCCTCCCTGTACCAGGAGGAAGAGAGACATCCTTATTATCAGAGATAGGGCATTTAGAGCTGAGAAGTCTATATAAACAAACTTTGTTACCTCTTCACTAATGATTTGCTACCTCAAGCCCAAAGAATTGTCTTGTGAATTCTTTAAAAATTTATTGTTTCTTTGTCTAAAAGGTATAAAAGCTGCCTGCTTTTAAGCCCCATATCTCTGCAGTTCCCATTTATACAAAATTAATATTTTTCCTCCTTTTAATCTGTTTTATGTCAATTTAATTATTAGACCAGCCAAAGAACCTAGAAAAGAAGGGGAAAGTTTTCCTTCTTTAACCACATAGTTCATTTTGAATATATCCTAATTTATTTAACTACTCTCTTGGTTGCTTTTCTTCACTACTTGAAGCAAATAATATTTTCTTTGTTTATGTAATTCCATTGAGTGTCCATCACATAATTTTTCTGTTCCTCTAATTCCTTATTTATAGAGAATTGTTTTCCTTTTTTTTAATCATATGTAATTCTAAGGAAAACTCTGTGTGTATATATATACACAAGTTTTAGAGAAACTACAAGAAACTTGTGTAACTAGAGCCCAGGTAGAATGAGACTATAGTTGAGATGGGATAGTATGATAAAAAGGAGGTCATGTGCAGATTTGAGTCATTATTCTCATGGTGTTAGGGAGTTGTTGAGTGGTTTTAAGCAGAGGAGCGTCAGAATCTGATTTGAATTTTAAAATGATTAACCTGGCTTTAGTGTAGTTAAGTAGATTTTTAAAAGAGAGATTTGGTAACTTGGGTAGGGTGGTGACAATGGAAATGAAGATGTAGGACAGATGGTTGAGAATTAGAATCAAGGTTTAGTCATGAATGGGATTTGGGGCTGAAATGGAGGTGTCACGGATGGCTCCTAGATTTCTCGCTTGAGAGACTATGTGGATCATGGTACAATCTAGTGAACATTAACAATGTATTAATTTTCTATATGGAAAGAAATTTATGAATTCACTTTATGTCATATTAAAGTTCCTTGAGATGGCCAAAGGAAACTCCTCATTTTCAGTTCTTCCACTGAAATCTGAGTATTTAATAAATGTTGTTGTCTTTTTTTTTCTTTTTTGACTTTCTTATTCTGTCATCTGGTTTACTTACAATTTGTAAGTACTGTCTGTTAGTAAAACCTTGAGATATGCTCCTAAGAATTGTCATGCCTTCCAAGCTATTGTTATTCTTGATTAAATCTTAGTATGAATGTCCAAGTGTTTTGGTATCCTGAAGATAAAACCTTAATGAGACTTGTGTTCACTCATATAAACAGTCTATTTAGTTGGGTCTCTGATAATAAGCATTTTTCCCTCTCATCAAGGATCTTGATATTTTCTTTTAGTCACTGACTTAAACTCTGTTTCAACCCAGATAATGCACTGGGATATTGGTGCTGCCAATTAATCAAACTGTAGTTATTACTTCTGTCCTGAAACTCTGAGCTACTAAACTCTACCTATCAGATCAGAAAGTGGTCAGAGCTTAAAGATCAATAGTATCCAGAGTTAAAGTGTGCTATATTCTGGATATTGGGGCTTTCGGTGCTGGCTTGGTTTCACAGCTGAAATAAACGATAGATCCTCTAGTCTAAGTTCACCATGCCTCAAATGTTTTCTGTCAGCCCCATGAAGACTGCATGCTTCAGCGTAAAGTCTCACAAACTATGACTTATATATAAGAATAAAAGAATATCAAAAGGGACTCTTTCTAAATTTAGTCGAGCGCTCAGTACATAGTGTGTTCTCAGTGTAATTGAATGATTGAAATCAGATAAAATTATGCAACTAAATTACAGAATTTCACATACCTCCAATTTAAACTAAGACTTGCAGGCATAGTTTTGAATGTGCAAAAAATGATCATCATGTTAACTCTTCTAAAACACTAAAGATCAGTGATTAAATTGTGACTCAATGTTATAAACATGATGGATACAATTATTCGGGTTCCCTTTAGGATATTTCTTCAATAAGCAATTTGGGCTATGAACAAATTCTTGTTATGTGAGAGTGAGGAGCTGTCTTTTCCTTGTTGTATGTAGGAATTCACATTAGTCAAAGCCCTCATTGGATGACTTTTGGTACGAATTAGCCAGAATAGCAAATAATAGCAAGAGGGTGCAGATTTGACAGCCTGATTCTAGCTTTGAAATCTCTAAACAAAGAGATAGATACTTTTCCATGGCCAATTATTGATGAATAATGCATTATCACTAAAAAGGGACCAACTTGGGGCCCCTGCATGGCTCAGCCCATTAAGTGTCTGCCGTCGCTTAAGGGTCTGCCTTGGGCTCAGTTCATCATCCCGGGGTCCTGGGATCAAGATCTGCCTTGGCCTCTCTGCTTGGTGGGGAGTCTGCATCTCCCTCTCTCTCTGCCCTGCTCTTGTTTTGAGCACTCTCTCTCTCATTCTTTCTCTCACTCTCACTCTCAAATAAATAAATCTTAAAAGAAAAAGGACCAATTTAAGGTACAATCATGAAACTCCAATTACTATAAATCTTATTATGGCTATGGCATAAAAAAGAAAAGTTTTTACCTGAAGAAAATAATAAACTTTCTTTCTTGAGATTCACATGTAAAAAGTAACATTTCCTAAAATTCTAATTAAAATTCTGATTCTCAGAGGAATGTATTTGATATATCGTAGCTCTCTATAACTTTCAAAAAACACTTTGAGAAATGTGCAAGTTCCATATGCAGTATATATAACTTGAATTTATGTATTATTAAATTGACTAAGAAGTTCTTGTCAACATGCTTCAGCTTTTATTTTTTAAAGTAAGTAAAGATAAAATTATAATGGTTTGGACCTTTAATTAAAGGACCCTGCATTTCAGTAATGTACATTTCAGTTTAATTGTAAAATTTTGCCTCCTGATGCATTTCATTATTAATGAGATACCATCCAATTACCTATAATATTCCTTTGAAAATAAGATTTTAAGCTACTTTTCAAATATGTAAGAACCAGTATTCTCTGTGCTGTTTTTTTCTGCACTTGAATTGACTCTGAAGAGAATATGCTTTTCTTTCTTTAGTAAAGTTATCCACTTGCCAACACTTTGATAAGAAAAAAGTCAGAACAACACTTTTTGTCACTTTGTTTTATTAGTAGCCAAGTCAAATATGTTCTTTGATATTTAGAAAGATAATTATATTTTAGATAAAACTTCCCTTTTAAACCAACACTATTAACTTTATGGCAAAGTTCTCATACACATAAACACATAGTCACAAACTTGAGTAATGGCCTCTTTTGGGAGAAGGATGAATTACTGGAAATAAGTACTGACTTTGGAGTTAGGGTACCTGGAGTCCAGTCCTAATTCTATCACCATCTGGTGGTACTTTGTAGTCTTATGCAAATCACTTAATCTCTGATACTGGATTCCCAGTGTCAAATAGAGATAGTATTTAATTACCAGTTGTCCTTCAGCTCTGATAATAAATATAACTGTGGTAGATTTTATACATTTCTTTGTATGTATATTGACTGATACATTGTATACAATTATTGCTGTGTATATGTTTATAAATGTAGACTTCATTAAAGAGAAACTCCTGCATGTCAAAAAGAAAATATAAGAAGCTCAATGGGAAAATGGACAAAGAACATAAATAAGCAAGTCAAGGAAGAGAAAAAATGGATAGTTAACAAGCATATTACAAAATGAATGTCTATACTCATTACAGAGAAATACAAATGGAAAAGTAATAAGCCAAGATGAAGAAAAATAAATAGAAGCTGATCTTTTCCAGGGGGATAGAGGGCAGAGACTGTGACAGTTGAAATGCTACACCTAGGCTCTTGCAAATATTAGATTTGCTGCCATTTTTTGATCGGCCACATTCTCTATTATCATTCAGAATTAGAGAAAAATAGCCCTATTTTGTGGTGTTTTGATGTCAAATTTTTCTTTTTCTTCAACTTTAAATGTTCCTCTCCTATTAAGCCTACCATTATCATCCTGGTTTCTATAAGGTGATTTGTGTGCTTGGGTGTTTTTCTCTTAGTGTCTTAAGCTGAGAATTTCATCAAAGCCTTCAGACAGGTTAGAGGACAGAAGGAAGAACAGGCTTTCTTGGTTCACACCACTCGTCACTTAATAACTATGCAATTTTGGCACATTCTTAATCTCTTTGTGTCTCAAATCCTCATTTGTAAAATTAGGGTACTAATGAAAGATATACCTTATAAAGTTGTACTTAGAATTAAATGGGTTAAACATGATACGAACTAAAAAAGATTTGCTCTATAATTAAAAAGCTACTAGTAAAGGTAGTATTGGCACTGAGAACATTGGGTAAAGCTTATTTCTTGGAGGTTCAGAGAAAACTCTGTCCCAAACTCTCGAATAGTCACGTTTCTAAACTTCACACAATTTCAGATTCAACTATTAACTTATTTAGGACATATGTGAATAAAATCAACCATTATTTACCAAGAGCTGATTATATGTCAAGTATTGTGGTATGTACTTTCACATGTGTTAAATTAATTAAACAAGGAGGCAGGTAGGCTGAGGTGTCTCTAATGCCATTGTGGCCTATGTAAGCAAACCAAAATCTAAGCCTATAAGTGCCTCCAGGTTACAAGTGGAAACTAAGGACAACCAATCACAAATAGCCAATCAGTAATTTCCTTGCTTTGCTTCTGCATTTTCTCTCTAAAAGTGTCTTCTGAGCCCTGCTAACTATTCTGGCACTGCTTAATTTGAATTGATTTTTGCTCAAATGAACTCTTGAAATTTTTAATGTTCTTCAGCTTATATTTGACAGATGTTATGTCAATAACCTCTATAATAAGTGTTATACCATATTGCTGGTGAAGACATAGGGAGTCAGAAAGATACATTACTTCATAGTATGTGATACATATCTCTATTACTACTAAGAAGGAGAATCAGGAGGAGGATTGAAAAAAGAAGAAAAAGAAAAGGAAGAGGAAAAGCAGGAGGAAGAGGAAACATGTGGAGAAGAGGGGAGGAGGAAGGTGGGGAGAATGACAAGAGGAGTGCACAAGGAGGTGGAGGGAAAGGAGGACTTTGAGGAAGAAAAGAAGAGCAAAGAAATGTTGATACCCAAAGGCATGGATAAAATAGTAATATAAAAAAGGTGAATGTGACTGCAAAAATACCCATACTCATGTTGGCTGGTCTCTCTTTCATTCAAAAAGGGGGCCCTTTGTGCTGCCTAGTGATCCAACCATATTTCCCCTGGGACAGAGTACCCTGTTTTCTCTGGTACTTTATTCTCTACCATTCTTACACTTGCTCTCTGTGCTCCAGCTACACTGGGCTCCCAGTTACTCCCAAACAGCTTCCATCCTAGAGTCTTTGCCCCTGCTGCTCCTTCTGCATGGGCTCCTCTCTCCAGACATCTGCAAATGTGCTGTTCTCTCGTTTCCTTCAGCACTGCACAGATGTCACCCACAGAGACATCCTCTCTGTGCACTATATTAAAAATTGTACACACACACTCTAATTACATCTTATCCCCTACTACCCCCTTCACTTTCAAAGCACTAATTGTCATCTAATTTAATTATTTGCTATGTGGTGTAAAAAAAAAATCTATTACTGTCTCTGATTTGCAACTAAGTCTTAGAAAAGTTTTGTCCTGAGAAATGAATGGAAATTAAAGTGGCTTAAAAAACCACTTCTCTCTTCACTCAATTCAAAGAAATTGTGAACTGAAACCTTTCTTATGTTTAGTATGTGAGAAGAGAACATTGATCTATGTCTTCCCTCAAGGTTTTCTTGCTTTTCGTAAAATTCAGCACATCTTGTGAAATGAAACTGTTCCACAATAGATTAAGACTGTGACTTTTTTTAATATAGCTTTTTATTGGTCCATTTGTTCTGCAAATGTTCAACAAAACTCTTATCTGCCTGTAATTTAGTATGAATGTCATTTATAATAATTACATATCCTGCTGGCTGCCATTTAAGACCAGAAAATAGATTCATTTTTTCCCTGAATTTTCTGCAACATATGTGAGACCAATAAATAAAATGATTTAAAAAATCTACACAAAAGAAAATACCACTATATGATTTATTTAAATTGACAAAAATTAATGGAAATATTATTCTGGCTGCCACTCCACCCTTATTACAACTCATTACAGTTAGCAAGCTTAAGGAATTGAGTTATTCTATATGATATTTCTAATATAATCCCTGGGGACATTTAAAACTAGCCTGGATGAATTATTACAAAGTCTATTGAACAGGATAATTTTGCACAGGTGGGGAGATTTATTTAGATTCAGTAACATTTTTTTCCTATCATTGTTCTTAATTTTTAAAGGACAATTGTACAAATTATAGTGTGCCTATTCTATTCTCAAGGTTTTAGTTTTTAGGAACGTGTTTTTTAGTTATTAGGAACTGCATACTTAGGGGGATGAAAGAGGAGAATGTGGGATACATACCTTGGGAATAGAGTACTTGTTTCCAAAATAAGTTCATTAGCAATTCTTAGTAGATCTTATAGCCTTGTTCTTTGCCCTCCTCCACAATCCATTCAAATACAGGCTAAAGGGAGTAGATACCTTCAAACTCAGGAAGTAAGGTTCTATAATTACTAAGGGTACTTAAGTGAAAGATGCAGAGGAGGGCAGACACACATAGCAGTCTCCCTTCAAAGTAGATACAGACAGTCCTCACTTTGCATATAGCCCAGAACCACAAAAATGACTTGTGTTGAAACCATGCAAACCAATCTTAATAATCAATAAGAAAAAAAAATTACGATTTTTCTGTGATCCCTAACAATTTTTGTTACAATGTTAAAAGCTTTCTTATAGAGACGCCTGAGGGGTTCAGTTGGTAAAGCAGCTGCCTTTGGCTCAGATCATGATCCCAGGGTCCTGGGATCCAGCCTCAGGGTGAGCCCCATGGCAGGCTCCCTGCTCAGTGGAGAGTCTGCTTTTCCCTCTCCCTCTGCAACCTCCTCCCCGCTTGTGCTCTCTCTCTCTCAAATAAATAAATAAAATCTTTTAAAAACTTTCTTATAGTCTATTATAAATTTATAGGGAAAAGAGAAAATAGTGAAACTAATATTTATTTAGTACACTGTATTTTAAAACATTAGAAACATGGACAAAGTATTTGTTAAAAACTTATAAGGAGTAGTTTGAACAGTTCTAATTTTTTTTCCTTGTTGAATAACTTACAATATGAAACCTGCATCCCATCTACACCTTAGCAAATTGTCATACTCCTTGAGTGTTGGGATCAGCTTCCAATATTTTATTATGTTTGTTTTTTCAATATTGTGAAATATCCCCATGAATTCCTTTAATGTTTTAATGTTTTTTTTTTGGCCAGTGTCACTTCCTCTGAGACATCTTCATTCTTTTTGTCACACCCACTTTTCTCATGTATGTTGAGAAGTTCACCTTCACTAAGTTCCTCTGGCTTCGTATCTGGAGTCTTGCATGGCAAGAATGTCATCATTCCCAGGATTAGCTCTAACTCCATTTACTTCTTATTTACATTTTACTCTTGGTAAATTTTTGTTTCTTGGCCTTGCTTTCATCTTTGTTTATCAATTCCCTTTTTTGATTATTCATTTGTACATAACGTTATGTATGTTTATCATGAGGAGGCAATTCAACGACATTCTTCGCGGTCTTTGCGCGAACTGCGCACAGAGGTACAGGGACCAATCACTAACATATCTAAAGGAAGTGATGTGATTGGTCAATAATTATGATACACATCTATTACCTGTGTACTTATTTTTGGACCAAAGACATAGCAGCAAGGCTTATGCCTTATACAACTGCAATTAGTATACCATGGAACTAAAATTTAAACCATGTTGTTGCGAGGGCTGTGTTATCTATACTCAGCTAAACAGTGGTAACTGAAATTCATGCATATTAAAGTTGTGCAAATCAGAGACTGATTGGTATATTACTGCTATGCATATTACCTATGTCACCTTCATTTTTACTACTGTCTTTTACTTTTACTTACTATTGAATGGCTATTATGTGCTAGGCGTTGCTTGGCTGTTTCCAAAAATTATTCCATTTAATCTCACATTAAGTCTCTATGGTATTACGATATCTATTTTGCTGATAAGAAAACTGGGGTATAATTACTTGAGAGACTTTTCTGAGGTTCTTCAGTAAGTGGCAGAGACAACCAGAACTAGGCCAATCTAATTTCAAGGCTGATGGTAGCTTGGATTTGACTTTATTAACTCCTTTTAACTTGGCCAGCCACAGTTTCCTATAAGCTAAGCTTTCTCAAACCATTTATAATTTCAAGTAGAGCTTATGAGATAATTCTTCTTGAGATAAGAAGTTTCACTTATTTGTCCCCTGACTTGTGAAGAAGAGTAATAGTACTCTTCATAATCAATATAATTTATTAAGGCCCAAATATAATTACATTTTATTAAAGCTTGCTCTAGTGCTATTTATTCTAATCTTTCAAGCCACTGCTACAAAGAAATGTATATTATGTCACAAAACATGTATATTATATCACAAAACATCTAACTTGAACTATAAGGGAATGTTCAATGACTCTGGAATTTGAAGTCCACTGAAATTAAATGATTTGGTTCTATTCTGTGTACTGCCAGTGTAGTACACGGAATAATACAAAATTGGAGGAACTCAGAGCTTTGCTTTAATCAAGGTGCTGAGTCACAATGATGGTTCTGTCCTACACGGTGCTTTCTCAGGCAGTAATTTCAGTTATACACTCATTAGTTAAGTTATTCTAGCCACAAAAATAGAGTATCAAAATTCATAGAACATTTCTGTGTCCTCTCCTACACTATTTGTCTTTTTGTGATAGTTCAATGTTCACAAGCTATAAATTTCATTTTTTTTTTTTTAGAATTTTAAAATGAACTTCACATTAACTAGAGTAGGCATTTTTGCAACTCATGAGATCGATTAATTTAGGGTTTGTTTTTTTTTGTAAATTCTGTTTAAACTTTAACTTTCATTTGAAATGTTAAGAAAATGCTGAATGTACAGTGATATGAGAAAAATCTGGAACTTTTTCTGACACCTAATATTTAAAAATTTACCGTCCCTAAATGCTGATTGCTTTTTTTAGTAGTAAATTAATATTTGTGTGATTTAATTTAACTTACTGAGGGTGTGAAGCCTCTGGAATGTAGGGGGGATCTTACAAGGACCTCTGTCACCCAGCCAGTCACTCAGCTCACTGACTGTGATATGTTCAATGACAGGCCCAGAAAGAGCTGCCTGCAACTAAGTTTATGGAGGTAGTAGATATTGTTTCTGGGGTCATTGTTCTTGAAGAGTTTATTTTGGGGGATGAAGTGTATGAGATAAGATTCAACAAAAGGGAAAATTTAAGAATGCCGTTAAAACACTCAAAATCTGGGGCACCTGGGTGGCTCAGTTGTTAAGCGTCTGCCTTCGGCTCAGGGCGTTATCCCAGGATCCTGAGATAGAGCCCCGCATCAGGCTCCCTGCTCCGCTGGGAGCCAGCTTCTTGCTCTCCCACTCCCGCTGCTTGTGTTCGCTCTCTCTCTGGCTGTCTCTCTCTCTGTCAAATAAATAAATAAAATCTTAAAAAAAAAAAAAGACCCTTGAAATCTCTTAGCTTCTTAAAAGCTGTCTAATCGATGTCTGGAGATTGATTGTACCACTGTGTGGGAATGTTTTTCCTAAAATATTTTCACTCTTGTATTTATAGTATTATGTTAGACTGTTTGTTAACATATATCTTTTGGTATTTGCTGTCACAAATACCAGAGGCAACAACGTAGTTTTCTCCTACCAAGTTGACATGTTCTTTGATGATATCCTCAGACGTTTCAAGGCTTCCTATATATTATATGTTCCTGAAATAAAGCTGGTTTCTTTATTAAAATTTGTTATACCCATTTTTATTTTTATTATAAGCCACTTCATTTTGAAACAGTATCATCACAGGGAATTAAGTACTTGGGTAATTTTGTATTTTGAGTCCATAATAGGGTCTTTTAACTTGGGCATATATGCCTGAGGTTGTCTATCACTGCACTTCAGGGCAGCTGGGATGTCCCTGTAATTGCATTAAAAAACGCATGCCTTTATGCATTTTTCCAGAGAGAGAGAGAGCTTTCACCTGGTTGTAAATGCTGAGAAAAATTGTTCTTACTAGGGCTTAATTTTTTTCTTTATATTATTTTGTTCTTTTAGTCTTAGCAGGGTAGTTCTCCACCACTGACCTAGTTGCTGGTCTTCCATAATCACCTCTGGTCACCAGAGTCTGCCACCATACTGTTCCCTCAAGGGACATTTGCAGACTCTTCCCCAGAAGTCCTGGCTCAGTCTTGCTTGGATCTCAGTTTCCATCACTGCCTACTCCTTTGGCAGATTTTTGCATCATGGCCTGCACTCACCTGCATCTAGACACTTCGGCTTTGCTACAGGTGAAAAAGAAATAGGAACATTGCTGGGTGAGCCTGAAGTTTTATATAGTTTGGTTACATTTACTGTCTTTTTTAAATAAAAGTATATTTTGTATTTATATTTCAAAGCTCTTTAGGTCTTTAAGAGAAAATTTTAAAGAAGAAATCTAAAAAGGAAGCCAATAGGCAAAGCAGAAAGATAGCAGATCTACATGTTAGGAAAATAATCCATATTTGTGGTACAATCTTTAGAAGAAAACTTCCTTCTGAAAATGATAGACAGTTATATCCTTTTGTGACATGGAGGTACAACTGTGAATCTACTTAGGCACCCAGCTGGAGGTCTTCTGGAGTAATACCGTCTCCCCTAAAGCGAGTAGTAGTGTAGTAGATAAGTGTACTAGTAGATATGTGTGCAGTAGATATGCGTGCTTTCCTCCTCAGCATCTATTCCTCCTTCGTCTGATAACACAGCCTCAATGTCCAATTCCACATCCTCCTCTACTGTTCATCCTCATGGTTTGAGTGAGTTTGACACTATGGCTAATCCATACATCCATTAGTGTACCTTCCCTCTGGTCACAATGTGACTCAGTTTAAGAAAAAGAGAGGCACCCCCAGGACTTTTGTTTTGCTGCTGGAAGAGATGGATAAGCTCTCTCTACCCAAGTTTCTTTGCGTTTTTTTCCTGGAACTGCTTCACAGGTCTTGTACCTTGAGGGGAAAACCCATCAGAGAATAAAGTCAACACATGGAGGGGAGCAAGACTGAGTGGAGAGAAACAAAATAGTTTCCTCAGAGTCCTGACACTATGTTTTAAGCCTCTGTATCAAATTGTCAAACTTCACCTGAAGCTAGACTTATTCATGGATTATTTAGTTAGGTATGTTGGACATTTCCTATTTTTCTTCTTAAGTCAATTTAATGTGAGTTCTCCATGTACTATGGATGGAATCCTAGATGATATATGAAGGCTGGATTTTGGCTGAGCAGTGAATTTGGAAATATTTTCATCTCTGGAGTCTCACTTTCCCATTCCTGCACTGCTCTTTGATGTTTTTGTCCCCATGGCACCCAGATATCTCAGGTCACTCCTGACTACCCAGAGCCCTCCAGCGTGATGATCTCATAGGCCTGCCCTTTCTGACAATGTTGAAGTATCCAGGCCTTACTGGAGCTTCTTTCCCATAACCGGATATATCTATTAATCAATACCTTTATCTCACAGTCTTACTTGTGGATGAGGTCATGTGACATACTAGTTTATGTTATAGAGTTAATAGTGGACAATATGTTGGTATGGATTCTTAATAAAAAATCATGTACCTTTTATGAGGAAGCTTAGTGTCTTAACCCAAAATAGGTGAGTTTTTTAATCTTTGTGATAAATATAGAAGGGAAAAATCTTAATTGATTTAGAAAATTTGATGGTTTCCATCAGTGTACTTATATGACTGATAATGTGACTAAAATATCTTTGAATTAATGTTCTTAAAAGACATTTGAGAACCTACTTAGCTGGATTGTGGGGAGACAGTCTAAGGTAAAGAGAACCAGAGTCGGAAAGTTTACATTGCAGTTTCTATTTTATCCTTTCTCAGTGCTGGTGTTGGTCTGTGGTGGAAGCCAAGGCATAAATATGGAGGAAAGGACCTGCTTGTCTGCTGAGTATAACCTGGGATGTCCTAGGTGTCTCTGCGTGAATACTGCTCTTGGTAGAATGTGAGCGAACCCCAGTGAGCTGCTCATTCTACTTTATTGCTACATGAATAAAACTGATCCTTTCTTCGATTGAACAGGAAGGAAACCAAGGTACGAGTTAGTGAGGGAGTTCATGAGAGAGATGAAATTTTTGTTTAAATGCTTCTTTCTGAAACTAAAGCCTCCTAGAACTGATAAGAACTCTTAACTCCATTTCTTCCTGTGATGGTGGCTTTATTTTCAGAGCACTGGGAGATTTTCTGTAACCACTTTCCTTAAGGGTGTTGCATATTTGAAATCTCAGGCTGCAAACTTTCAAGAATGTTATCCTCACTGAGTTGCTCTCTGGATAACCACCTAGTCCTTCTCATTTTTAAGATTCAAATTGTTCTTCAGGAAAATTGGCCAAATTGACGTGATTTTGGTTTCCTAAATTACTATTGTTGATTAGCTATTTATTTCAGCATAAGTTCCTATTCCTATGGAAACAATAGTCTCTACTAGAGTCCTTGTTCAGTCTCTCAGCTGCCCACCCCAAAACTGCTATATTCCTCTCGATAACCAATCAGTGGGATTTCACTCTTGTATCCTAGCAGGCAAAATTAGTTGATCTCTTCTGCCCTTTTCATTTTACCAATTCATGAAATATTTGCAAGGATCAAATAAATTAATTTCTCTAGTTCAAACAAAATTTTTCAAAGCTACCTTGTTGAGAAATAATAGAAGGTATTTTAAAATGTCATTATCAAGTCTATCAACATATACATGGTGTTGTGTCAGACATTATTCAGAACAGATTAATAGCAGTTTTCTACAACTTTAAAAACTTGCTGGCAGATCTGTTTTTAACATAAGGCATTCATCTTGGTTTTTCTTCCACTATTGTGATCTATCTCTGCTTTTGAAAGTGTTGATCCTTCTGTGTGTTCAGGCTATTTTAAAATCTAAATGTTCCATTTCATTGTGTAGAAAAGAAAGAAATTCCATCCCTTTCCATGCCAACTTTTTTATTCTACCATAGTTTTAAAATTTAATGGGAAATATTATTTTATGATTAAAAATACCATAATATTTGGGGCGCCTGGGTGGCTCAGTCGTTAAACATCTGCCTTTGGCTCAGGGCATGATCCTGGCATTCTGGGATCGTGCCCCGCATCAGGCTCCTCCACTGGGAGCCTGCTTCTTCCTCTCCCACTCCCCCTGCTTGTGTTCCCTCTCTCACTGGCTCTCTCTCCCAAATAAATAAATAAAATCTTAAAAAAAAATACAATAATATTTGTGCTAGAGTTTTGTGTAATATGTACAGAATTTTGAGAAATCAACCAGAAACATGATACTGAAAAATTTGCTTGGTAATTTTTCTTGTTGAAAGATAAATTATACTAATGGCTACCATTTTATTTGTAACCAAAGAATAATGTATGAGAATTTTTGTTTTTAAAGTTTTTCTGCTTGCCAGAAAGGACTGTCAAGCTATATCACCCAGCCAGCTTTAACATGGCTGTATGGCTTTTATCATGGGGAAAAGAAGGAGAGGTACAGAATAGAAATCTCCTATTTTACCACTAATACTTGAAAAAATTCTAAATATATATTTATATCATATTATATATTTTATTATATTATATTTAATATAACACCACTTTAATAAGGTTCAAAAACAAGAAACATAAAACAATTGGTAAGCTAATTTTTTAAGCAAGGGAAATATACACAAATTTAAGGTTAGCAATGATTTCTCAAAAAAATGAATGATGGCAGGAACTCCAGAATTAGTTTTTGGAAGAGAGATAAAGATAAAAAGAGCTTACTCTTTTTATTGCCAGGTGATAAATATGTAATGGTGTAATCAAATATAACTAATGATGGTATAAGAAAAATGCATGTTTCAAACCTAGCAAATGAGAACAGAAAATTTTAGATGTTGGAGAAGTTCATAAAATGATTGGTAAAATCTTCCCCCTTTTTTTACTTCTTTGAAAATAATCCTGTCAGTGTTTTATAGTTCATTAATTTTGATTTGTATTAAATTTACATATTCACCTATTACTGATCCAGATAACAAATAGACATATTGCATCCTTTAAAAGTGTTTTTTTTCCAGAGAAACTAATAATAATAAGAAGTATTAAGATCAATGAGTCTATGAATAGTTCCATGTGTGCAGTACTATAATAATATGGCACCCCAAACCTCTAGCCAAGCTTTGCTACTGCTACTGTAAGGTAGAAGCAAGTGAAATAATTTTCTTCTTTAAATATTTTCAAGATGCAACCTTTTAAAAAACGGAATCACTTTTCTTTCTATAACCAACATATATTTCATTTTTAGCAGCCAAAAGAAATGAAACTAATGATATTTCAAAGCTTGTAAAAAGAAGTAAGTTTTTCTGAGAAACTCATTATCTTGCCATCATAAAAAAAATCCCAAAGATTTTTCTATAGGTGCAAAACAAAAAAAAAAATTTTTTTATCTTTTGGGAGGTAATGTTAATTGATTCTTGTTAATTCATACATTGGTTCAGGAAGTGTGGATCTCTAAATTTTAGTATTCATGTGCTTTTGGTATTTTATAGGTATCTGAAACTTTTATGAATCATTTATAAAGGATTTTTTTTCTATATTTAAAATTTTCACAGAGACCAAGAATATTTTACGATACTGCTTGAGAAGAAAAGAATATAGGCCCTCTTCATTTGGAATATACTCTATGTTGAGGAAATCTAGGTAATTTTAATACATTGATATTAAAACTGCATTTGGTTTTCATTTTATCTTAATGCCTTTGTCTCATGGGTATAATCTGTGTTGCTCCAGGTTTGCTAATGTTCCAAACAGCCCCACTTTAATGGTTATAATTTCATGGGAAAAAACTAGCTCATGGCAGTTTTACTTCCTATTTGTGATATGGTCAAGTAATTTTAAAGGTGTTTTAATGTGTTGAAGGGAATTTAGGAAATGATTGCACTTCCAAGTGTTGAAACATGTGTCTTCTTGAAAATTTCCCTTATATTGGATAAAACTCTGTTTCTTCCTATATTCTTTTTTTTTTTTTTAAGATTTTATTTATTTATTTGACACAGAGACAGCCAGTGAGAGAGAGACAAGCAGGGGGAGTTGGAGAGGAGGAAGCAGGCTCCTAGCAGAGGAGCCCGATATGGGGCTTGATCCTATAACACCGGGATCACGCCCTGAGCCGAAGGCAGACGCTTAACGACTGAGCCACCCAGGCGCCCCTCTTCCTATATTCTTAACACATGCCAACTACAATAAAAGACAGTAGAAAAATATGGAGGGCCATGAGTACATTTACTGAAATGTGATTACTTTGAGTCTACCATTTGTATGGACCATGATGGTAGATGAATGTCTTCGTGTCAAAACGCAATCATGTATTGAGAATAAGAATCTCGTAATTTTTCGAGTGATATTTATGCATGTATGTCTGCAATGGTCATGTTTGTTTGATTGTGGAAGGGGCTCCAAACAGACAGCTAATGAATTCAGTGAAAGTATTGATCAGATTGTTTATTTGGAACTTTTAAACATGCTATTTGGTAAATTGACTGAGTTTATTTTCCATCCAGGTGCCATTATATAGAAAGTACATTAATAGTGATTGTGTAAATATCACTATTTATGGAATATCAATAGTGATATGTAAATATCACTATTTAATCAAATGAATTATTTGATTTATTTCCAAAGGAGTTTACTGAATATGGCCCTACTTCTTTGCCTGAGAAATAATTTTAAGCATTCACTAGGTAATATGTTTGATACAGTGTATTCAAACTAAAATCATTTTGTAATATCAGTATTTTTCTTCATATATGTTAAATCTTCTGATAAACCAATATTTATCATTCATCCTAGAAAATTAATATTTACCATGAAATATAATGACAGCTTTATTAACTTAAATGTTTATGTTAATTTTGAGTAATGTGAATCAAATAAATTGAATTTTCAAATGATCGACTTACATAGGTAGTACCCTTGGTAATATTTGAAAATGTATTTAGGGTAGTAGACTGGCAATTCTAAAGAACAAAGCTTTTATTTATTTTATTTATTTAATTTATTTATTTTTTAAAGATTTTATTTATGTATTTGACAGAGATAGAGACAGCCAGCGAGAGAGGGAACACAAGCGGGGAGTGGGAGAGGAAGAGGCAGGCTCATAGTGGAGGAGCCTGGATGTGGGGCTCGATCCCAGAACGCCAGGATCATGCCCTGAGCCGAAGGCAGACGCTTAACCACTGTGCCACCCAGGCGCCCCCAAAGCTTTTATTTATTATTAGAAAATAAATAAGACCTTCCAGGGAGTACAGAACCTTCCATCAAGTTTTCTCTGTAGGCACTAAGGTGAAATTAAAAGGCATAGGAAACCATAGCTTCAGTTTGGGACAATTTTGAAAAATTTGCTACCAATCTCTGACTTGTAATTTAGAAACCCAATCGCACCTGAATCCAGTGGGACTCCAGCAATGGAATGCCAGCAAGAAAATATGAGATACCTAGTTTACAATTCATTTTTCTTGTATAAGAAAAAAAACTAATTGTTAGAATGGATGGAATACTTGTTCTAATATTTTCAAGTGAGAAAGCTTATGATTTTATAAAAATATTGAAATAGTTTACTTTTAATTAAAATGAATTATTTGAATTCACATTTTTATTGTTATTTGATTTTTTACTTCATATTTAAATGTGATTTCTTGAAAATTTCAAGATTCTCTGCTATTTATTTTAATGTAAGAGAGTGCATTAAAAAAAAAGTAAACATAATTCTGTTCCTGAGAATGATTTTTTCTTTTAAATGTAGGCAGAGTGGGATTTAAGAGTAGAGTGCTATAAACAATGAGAATTTTGGTTTTTCAAAGCTGTTTTTAGGGACATTTATAATTAGGTATTTCCAGTGATGCTATTTGATGAGGTGATCTGCTATCACAGACCATTAAAGTTTATCCCTAACAAATGTGGGTGGGTATGTCTCTAGAATGTGTTTTACCTAAAATTAGAAATTGACCATACGGATGTGAGGGACTACATAACTTTTTTAAAATAGCTATATTTATTCTTGATACATGGATATACTGCTCATTAGACTCATTTATCAATGCAGTTTGGTTTGCGATTGATCATAGGTTTTCTAAAGTTGACTCTTACCTGCATCTCTTCTGTTTTTCTGCTTATCATCTTTGGTTTTGGTAGTATTTAAGTATTTTTACTTGTGCCTGCTGCTTCTGTTTTCTCAAATTCAATAGTCTCCCAGGGACAAAAGCTGTATCTTTTTTTTTTTTTTCTTTATTCCCTTATTGTCTAGATTAGTGAGTACTCAATACATGCTTTGTGAATAAATGGAAAAAAAATATCATAAAACTTTCTTAATCTGTCATCTGTAGTTAATGAATACAAGTCCAAGGTCAGTGAAGAAAATGCTTTGTTTATATAAATATCCATTTTTTTAAATTTGGAAACAAAATGCTTGGTTTATATAAAGTAATTTTGAATCTATCATAGGTAAAAGGAGTATTATGGCAAAGTAGTCCCACTGTATTTTATGAAATACATAGACATACAGTCTTTCTGTGCATGGATGTAATTTACGATTTATAATGAACACTCTCCACATCAACTTATCTTGACATGAAACCAAACGACATAGATTCAAAACAATACAGGGAAAGAGAGATACTAATATTAGTCAGATAGGGTACTTATATCAGATGAGAAGAAGATATCAAGAACACCTGATTAAGTCTGTAGCCAATATCTCAGAATTATATAGAGAGGAAATTTAAAGATCATTTGACATATTTTTATAGGAAAAATAAGTTTAAGTGCTTACTCAGTATCACATAACTAATTAGTGGCAGACCTATGACTGATACCCTAGTCCTCTTGTCTAAACTAGACAAAGGTCTAGACAAAAGGTCTTAGCTAGTTATCTGCTCACTATTTCCCGCAGTAGACAGTTTTTGATGTAACTAAGCTTGTAAATGTTTAGAACAAATACATGTTGCTACACATTATGAAGGGAAATGCCTCTGTGTGTGTGTATGGATGGGGGGGTGTAGTGATATTACTGTATTGTCAGTAATACAGTTTGTATAAGTCTTGTGGTCATATATTCTATTTTTCCACTCAAGTTTTCTTAGTTAGTACTCACTATAACCAAGAGCCAGCTTGCCAAATGGATAGCCATAATTTGGAGTGGAGTCCCAGTTCACATCACAAATTAATTCATCTGGTCCATAAGGTGAAGAAACAAACAGTATTGGAGTCATTTGCACCAGATTGTTACCAGGTAAATTAACCCAGTTTAAAAATGCCAGAAAAAGAAAGCTCTAGTGGATTTAAATTTTTGCCTTTTGGATAGTTTTGTAGCTATGACTCTTATAACTCAAGTGGGAGCAAAGTGAGGGGGATGGGAAAAAGTTACTGAGGCTTTGCTGCTTAGCATAAATACATACATTAAGGTTTTGAAAAGGACACGTTATTCAAATATGTAGCATCTGTCAGAATTAAAGGGAAATATGCATAATGAAAGGCAGAATTTGTTTCTAACTGTACAAATTATATAGAAGCCTGGCGCAATTTTGCATAATTTATAAAGTTGATGAGGAAAATATCCATTAGGGTACCTCATCAATTCACCTAATGGCGTGGGGATTATTTCCTACGGCATATTCTTGAATGTTTAAATAAGTTTAATTTTACATCAACCAAAAGACTATTTTTCCAGTCCTTTTTATATATGGCAGTGTTAGAATCACACTGAAGATTATTACTCCATCTTTCTTTCCATTTTTGGCTTCTTTGTATTTCATGTCCTCTGACACTCAACAGCTACAACTAAAGCAAAGTTAGAGGTTTCTTAGAGGACTCTTCAGCTCACCATTGTTATCTGCCTTTATTTAAAGTCCTATTACTTACCTGTTACAAGGCTGAAATGAGGACAGAGATGGTGCTGCTACTTTTCAAGCTGTGAGAGCAAGGGTGTTGCTTCTTTTTACTTCAGTTTGTTATTTTTGACCATCACATTTAAAGAGTATAACTTGATCATAGTCTATGTCATATATATTTCAAATAACTTCCGCATACAGATCAAACACACCAGAAAGATGATACATGAATAATCAAGAGCTGAAACTTCACTGTTACACAATGCTCTGTGTCAGAAGATCAACTTTGGTCACCAAGGTATCCGTTGGAGTTTTCATTAAATGAAATAAAAGTAAATGTAATTAAAGCTGAAGTATCTTAAAAAATTACACTCTATGGAACATCAAACTGAAACATATCCAAGAAAGTAGATCAATGAAAAGAACCTTCCAACATGATTCTGCATTAACAATGAAAGTTAATTACTTTAAGCGGAACTCAATCTTAAAATGTCCTCTATCACAGACAATATAAAATCATTATTTTAGTATTTTTCCAGTTGTTTAAAATCTAGAATTTGATCATCCTGTTAATTCTGTTAACCTGGCCCTCCCTTATATATTTTTAGTACATATTAAGTAAGTTTGATACAATGGATTTACTTCAGCCAAAGAAATGAATAAGTACAAAGTCATTTTTAAAATGACACTACCCAATATTAATTCATTAATGTTAAATTTCAATGTGAAATCAATAATCTCATCATAGTCTGTGTATAAAGCTGAGAAAGACCTTAGGAAGATAAGATAGTATAGTACTATCCCAATTTTGTGCACAGGAGAATATGTTTATAGATGTCAAAGTGCCTTTTCTTCTACTTAGTTGCTAAATATTAGGAAAATTGGAATTTGTACTCATTTTTTCTTATTTTTATCCTATATATACTTCATAATTGTGCAACTTCAGCATAAAAATTGATCTTCTCCAGATTAAAAGGATGAGTCTTTTTTGTTTTTTTCTTTTAAATGTCCACTATTTTGGAATTTTTTTTTTTACTAAACCTTATAATCACATAATTTAAAAATATGTTCTGGGGAACCTGAGTGGCTCAGTGAGCTAAGCATCCAGCTTTTGATTTCAGCTCAGGTCGTGATCTCAGGGTTGTGAAATCAAGCCCCATGTTGTGCTCCACATCGGCCATGGAGTCTGCTTAAGATTCTCCCTCTCCTTCTCCCTCTGCCCCTCTCACCCCCCCTAAAAAAATGTTGTAATGATATCTTTCTGCGTCCTTAACTCTTCAAATGAATACACCATAACATCATTGATATTCACATGTGAAGGATTTCTACAGCTTCATTAATTTTTGAAAAACTTGTCATAGAAAGTCCAGAACTACAGCTGAGTGGTGCTCAAATATTTAACATATTGGAAACGGAACCATTATTTGTTTAGTTTGGTTTTCTACCATTTTCCTCCATTAGCATAAGATCTATCATTGAAAAATTTCTAAAATAAATAAATAAATAAAAATTTAAAAATTCTCACTATTTCATGTGAGAAATGATAAATTTCCTTTATTTGAAGAACCACATTGAAATGCCTTCCATTAATTTCAGGAAACTACAGTCAGATCATCACATAGAATACTAAAGAAGGGATGCCTGGGTGGCTCAGTCAGTTAAGCGTCTGCCTTCAGCCCAGGTCATGATCCCAGGGTCCTGTGATTGAGTCCCACATTGGACTCCTTGCTCAGCCAGGAGTCTGCTTCTCCCTCTACCTGCCGCACCCCTTCTTGTGCCCTCTCTCTCTCTAACAAATAAATAATACAAATCTAAAAAAAAAGAACACTAAAGAAATCAAAGAAATATTTATTTGTCGATCAGTAGTTCTGCCCTCAATTCTTTGCTTAAGGGTAAGTAAAGTCCATTAATAAATAGACATTAAAATGGAGGTTGGTGTTAAGATAGGAACTGTGAAGGTTCTGAGATTTAGCCCTACTTACAAGACACAAAGTTAGTTGGCTATAGTTTTAAAAAGACCTTTGGGACAGAGAAAAAGAAGATACTTCATTATTCAATTGCTCATAGTAAAAGCAGCATCCAGAGTGCTGTCTTGCATTGTTTCTCTGAGTCTCAATTTAGATAGGATTATTTGGTGAGAGCTGATGGTACCTGTGTATGAAGTAAAGTACAGTATAGAAGAACTTCTTAAATTTTTGCAGAAGTTTAAAAAGACAAAAACCAAAATACACCTCGGACCTTACATGAGATTTTGGTAACCTGCCTATCTTCTTCTCCAGGGAGAGAGAAACCTTATTTTTACTCTGGATTATAATCTAATTTACTCTGGGGAGGGAAGGAAGAGGTCTTTCTCTTTACTAACTCGGACCGTCCCTGGGGAGGAAGGTGTCGCTAAGATTTATTTTCCTGGAATATCTACTTATACAAACATTCCTAAATTGATAGTAAATGCCTTTGCTTAGAGGACAGGAACTGCAGAAATGTAAAATATTGGTAGGAAATTATCTTGATATCCCAACAGTTGGTCTTGGGTTTTTCTAAGTTCTACATCATTGTGTTCTCTGAGGTGGTGCCTTTGTTTTGGTTGGCATCTGTGTTACAGGGTTCTGGAGCCTGACCTGCAGATGAAATCCTGCTTTGTGCTAGCTTCCCTTTCCACCCATTTGGCCCTGGAGACTTTTCAGAACTCCCCTCCGCCCCCTGCCTTCTTTCCAGCATCACTTATTTTGTGTTTAGCTCTTCTGCTAGAACTCCACTGTTAGCTTAAAGGTTGTCTCCCTTTCTAGGTCAGCTGAGATTTCTTAATTTTAAGTCTCTCCTTTTTTTAATTAACAAGTGAACTAACTCTTTGGATCCAAAGTAAATGTTTTTAATTCATTCATTTCTTTTAGTAGCAATCACTATATAGCCACTGAATATGGGAAGATAAGTACATTACAGCTCTTGCCCTAAGGAGGTTATAGTCTAGTAGGGAAAGTCAAACTTGCAGAGTAATTGCAATATGTTACAAGTACATGCTTGAAATCTGTAGAGTTTGAATCAAGTGAGATAGAGTCAGTTCCACTACATGGGTCAGAACCATTCAAAAAGGAAATGAACCTCAAAAGATGACAGATGTTGGCCACTTGTGAGGTAGCAGGAAATTATGAAGGAAAGGGTATTCCAGGAAGAATAGAATGTCTTCAAAAATGTGGGGGCAAACTACATGTGACACTTGGAGAAGCATAAGTAACTTTGCATGTAGGAGGGTAGGATTTGAAGAGAAGTTAGAGAAGAAGCAGTGACTAGGTATTTGTCGGATCTTAAGGGTCTTCAGTGACATATTCAGGAATTTCTATTTTATTTTTATTCAATAAGAAATTAATTCTTCAATGGAAATGTGTCGATAAAATTTAAAACCACTGTTATAATAATGAATCATGAAACATTGCATAAAAAACTGTGATGTACTGTATGGTGACTAATATAACAAAATAAAAATTGTAAAAAAAATAAAAAAATAAAACCACTACTATAGGTAATAATATGCTTAAAGTGTTAGTGGTAGCATTAAAAAAAAAAAAGATTAGCCTAAGAGTGGAGAATGTATTGAAGGAGTATAAATATGGAGTGAGAGATAATTGTAATATTTCAAGTAAGAAATAGTTAACTAACATAATTAGCTAACACATGGTATTATTATGTGATTAATAGCTATTATTGTTGTAATGATGATGTTGTTATACTCAAGTAGAAATCTACAGTTTGTAAATTAAATAACTTATGTGTGGAATTTGGAAGAAAGATTTTGTCTGGTCATAAAGAATCAAGAATAATCTCCATTTGGTAGACATAGTCTTTCCGAATTCTTTCTAACTGGATCTTACTGCTTCTTAGTTTGAAGTCCCATAACAATTACTTCTCTAAGTCACTTATCTTGAATTATTCTTGAATAAAACTATTTGTTAGAAATGGTTGTGACTAACTCATTGGTATTCTCCAGTGTGATTTAAATAAATCGCACATTTAAAAAGAAAATAGAAAATATCTTGAGATAGTTTATTGAGTGTGGAGAGTGGATAAGGACTTGGCATGGGTGTGGTGCAAAAGAGCTCACAGCCAGTGTAAATATGCTAGATTCTAACCCAGGTTAGTCACTAACTGGCAGATAATGGCTATAGAATGGCTATGGAGATGTTCAATGCTTTCTTCTTCCAGGGCTGAAGTTTTCTCAACTGCAAAATTAGGTGGACAAAGCATATCATTTCTAAGTTTCCTTCCAGGGCAATCTCAAAAAAATCATAGCAGAAGGATGAATCTCTTTGTAAATTGAAGTGTGTAAGGATAATGGTTCAAAGGATAATGGAATGATGGTGGGATGTAAGAATTGTAGATGAAATGAGCTGATTACAACAGGCTCAAGAAAGGACATGGTGGGCTCTTTGGCAGCAGTTGCTCTAAGAACAGACACTAAAGTTGAAACTGATACAAAGAAAATTAAGTTGACAAGGTGCAGAACATTTCCAGAATTTAGGGCAGGAACTAGGCTTTCTTTCATTTTGAGGGAAAACTAAGACTTGCCAGAATGGGTTTGTAGGATTTTCAGGTATTTTCTCAAGACTCTTAAGAAAACAGAAGACTTTGAAACACCTTGTTCTTGGTAAGCATTTTTTTTTTTTTTTAGAATCTGAGAATTAGCAAGGTTATTCATAGTAGGGAAGATTACACTCTTCAATGTCTCTAATGCTGTGATTTGATAAATAAAGGGAAGAGCTAGGATAAAGACATGACTTGATATACTGAAAATTGAATAAGAAACATCAACCATATGTTTTTGGAAAACAAAAATCAAACACATTGGTAAAGAACCTTTTATTTGCATTTCTGCTTCTTTTCTGTGGCAGATATAGATTGAAATCAAGTACTTAACTCTCTTGAGAAGCCTGATTAAAGAAAGTAGTTACTTGATATAAACAAACTAATCTAGAGTCATGCTAAATTTTTTGACCTTTATAATGGAATCAGAATGATTTTTTGGTATTAATTTAGAGTCTTCTCTCTGATTTGTTATGCACAAATTAATCTCCTTCCTGTTAATGGGTTGTCTTCAGATTTGAGACACAAATCGGAAAAGGTCCCAGTCTCCAGTCTCAGAGCATCACATGACATTTGATTTCAGGGAGCACTTAAAGACAAACACATGGGGTTATTTTAATTTGGCATTTCCCCTGAGGAAATAGCAACTATTTTGAAAAGTTCATCACATTTTGTTGCTTAGGTAATAATGTGTAGGAGGAAAAACATTCATGGAATATAGGAAGCAATGAGACGGATTATCTGCTTCTCCTTTGGTCTGTCCAAGAGAGGAGGCCTTCCAGATATGGAGACTGCTCTTGCAATTCATTCACATGACACCCAAGCTAATCATGACACCAGTCCTCAGAGTGTTCAGCCCAGCCTAGGGTCAGTAATTGAGCTAAGAATGCTCAGGCTTGTGTTTGTCAGAATGTTCATGCTTTCCTCTTTGGGCATAATTTCTATCGGCGAAAAATTGAAAGTGAGGGAAGAGAAAGGGAGGCTCTTTCCTCTTTCTAACATCATTCTACTGGAGGAGGGGTGCAGTTTTAGGATGGAGCTACCTAAATCTTCAGCATAAAACTGAAGGACTGCAGGTGAGAACTGCAGGAACATCTACCCTTTTCCAAAATAATGTGTTTGGCATCATGCACTTGAAGAGTACATTTGATAGGAAAATTAAGCTTAATGGGGAGCTCTAGTTGAACATTTATTTGGAGTGTGTGAGCAAGTCTACAAAGAAAAAACCACAACAGTCAAAATATAAGGGAAAACTTGGGGGTTTAGAACAATGATAATCATTTCTAGGGAAAATCATTTAGAGAAGTGATAGTCAAGTTAATCTATTAAAATGTTTTTGTTTCTTTTTATAACAACAAGAAGAAAATGCAAATCAAATCAAATGTATTATTTTTCTTCTAACTGATAATATTCATAAGAAAAGATAATATTCATAAGAAACATTATTGGCCAAAATGTTAAAAAAATAATTTTCATGCATTAATGGTAGTTATGTACATTGTCTCAGTGTCTCAGAGAGGCTGTGATAATTATTATTAAAATTACAATGCATTTGCATTTTGATTTAATTATTCTTTTTCCTTTAAATATCCTGTAGATAATATTCATATGTGGGAAATTGCATACTTTACTGAAAAAAGATTAGAAACAATCTACAATGTGATAACATGCAGTGTTAAAAACAAAACAGAACACATCTAGAAAGCTCTATTATATATTTATATCTTATGTATTTATGTGGAGTGAGTTCCAAAATATATGGGTAAGTAAATAAAGCCAAGTGCTCTATACACATCAGATCAGTGTGCATAATACGCTACCATGTGTGTTAAAAAAAGAGAATGTTTGTTATATACGTAGAAGACTATTGAAAGGAATTATTATAAACTAAAAACATGGGCTACATCTGATTACCTGGAGGTCAAGCTTTGGGAGGGAGACTTCCACCCTTTTGAATGTGATGACGTGAATATTTTTATTTTAAAATAAATGAAAAATAAGATATAAATAAATACATAAATAGAGTCAATTATTGGCCATTATAATATTTGGAACATAGAAAAATAAATGAAAAATACTCAACTGAGAATATAACACACCTAGCATTATAGAGTATTTCTAATAATTCTTTTCTAAACATTTATATTCTTTCACATAGGTAAACTGTGTATTTAAGCTTAGTTTGTCTTTTGGTTAATGTGCCAAAAGTACCTTATTTCATTACTTCACAAACATGACATTTAATGATTATAGATGCTATTATATCCACAAAGAATAACTTATTTTGCTATTTATCAATGTTGCACGCTAAATTTGTTTTAAGTTTTTCACTGCTATAATGAACTTTTATGAAAATATTTTGTTGGCATTTTAGTTTATGTACTTCTTAAAGTATGTGCTTATTTAGGGAGCCAGTAGTATTGTAAAAATAAAGTACACAGGTCATAACACCCTTTCCTGGAACTGTTGGCAAAGTGTGACATTTCATAGTTATTTTAAGTTACCAGTGAATTTATTGATTTAAGTATTCATTGATTTTTTTATTAGCTAGGTGCATTTGCGTGCGTGTGTGTGTGTGTCTATATAGTTGTTTCCATGTACTTGTTATTTATTAGGGGATTTTAGTGTTTTTATTATCAATTTATGCCAACTTATTTTATACTGAAGTTATTAATTCTTTATCGAATATTTATTATATTTTCATCCTCTTTCCTTGAAAGGTTTTCCATTTTTTTAGCTTATAAGTTCATTCCTCAATTAAGATTAGATTTATATTCACTTCTATTGTCTTCTATATTTTATCAATTGATTATTAAAAATATAATTTGTTAAGACTATGATGTGAGACAAAGAGTAAGATTGTTTTTCCAGAGAGAGCCATTTTCTATTATACTTTTTTTTTGGTATTTGCTTGTTTGTTTTTTATGGTAGGAGGATTTTCATATTTAAATGAGAAAAGCTCCATCCAGGTCCTGACAATTTTAGAAAATGTCCCTCTTTTCTACAATAGTGACTGTTTCAGTTTCTTAGATACTGGCTTTGATTTTTTTTTTTTAAAGATTTTATTTTTTATTTATTCGACAGAGATAGAGACAGCCAGCAAGAGAGGGAACACAAGCAGGGGAGTGGGAGGGGAAGAAGCAGGCTCATAGCAGAAGATCCTGATGTGGGGCTCGATCCTATAACGCCGGGATCACGCCCTGAGCCGAAGGCAGACGCTTAACCGCTGTGCCACCCAGGCGCCCCTAGATACTGGCTTTGATTTTTGATAGAGATGTAAAATAAAATGCTTTGAAATCTCTTTTTACTTTCTCCCTATCCTTGGCTATTTGTTTCAAGGTCTAATTGTGCATGAAGCATAGTTATGATTTTAGCCTAACTTCATCCATGTATTATAGATGCGGTTCTCTCCAGGATCTGGCAATATGTTGATTAATATTCTTTCTTTCCAGTGGGGCTCTTTCTTTTCCATGGCTTTTTGATGAGATACAAAGAGACAGTAAATCAGATAGTGATGGTTAAGAATCACGCAGAAATTCCAAATTTAAGTTAATTTTTAAAAATGATTTTAAAAATTTTTTTAAATTTTTTAAAAGTGAGCAGAGAGCATTAATTTATTCAGTGATAAATCCATATTAAAATGTTAAGCTAATTGATTATTGATTATTTTCAAGGGGTTGCTGACTTTAAAGGTAGAAATAATTTTAAGATGATCTGATTCATGTATTTTATTATTCATTTATTTTCCTTCAAAAACATTTGAAATTCCTTTCTTGTGTCATTTATTTCATCAGGCTCTGAAACATATTTTTCTTAGTGTTTGATAAACTTCTGTCAATTTTAACAAAATTTGCCCATTAGAAATTTGACTTTATCTTCCCTGGTGCTCTAACCTCTAGGGAGTGCAGAAGGCAGCTCCCCTGATACTTAAATCCAAGGAAGAGTGGGGCTTTCAGAAAATGGAAGCAACTTAGGCACAGCGTTAAGATTTAGAGTTTTTAGTTTGATGAGTAAGGTGATTAATGACTCCAATGTTGTATCATCTGGGCTTTCTATAATCTTTTCTTTTGAATTCATGTTCCCTCTTTGAATTGCTTCTCTTAGAACTCTATTAAACTCAGAAGGTTTTGAGTCTCCCTCCTTCTTTACCCAGGGTAGGGCATAAGTACAAGACTTGCCTTTGTCTAGTCTAGGACTCTTTGATTTGTCGAATCTATGTAAAAGAATGCCTCTGGGCATCGGTGATTTGACCAAGTTGTCCAGGAGATGGCACTAGGATTAGAGTCAAAGGATAAATGAGTAATGGTTATTTTATATGTGTTGTCCCCCTTCTACTTCCTGTATCTGCCTATTGTAGCAAAAGGTGGCTGTCATGGGCTCAGAGTTTTGGGGGCCCAACTGATGAATTTTCTATCTCATCATATCTCATTTTCAATACAAAGATACCATAAAACATGTAAGAAACTGTATTTATGTAAGTATGGTATATTTAAATGCAACATCATATTTACGTTGGTCATGATACCAGCATAAACCAGGTATAAAAATCATGTTCATTGTCCAGTTTATTCAGCAGCTTTTTATTGTGTGGAAACTCTGTGTCAGGTTAAGTTAGGCTGCTAGTACTGATGCTACTATATTTATGCAGACTTCCATGTACAGGGTACAGCTTTATTCATATGATCTTATTTAAATATTCATGAAACTATATGAGGACAGTCTTACTGTCTCTTTCTTAAAGATGGTAATGTAGGGGCTCCAAATATGAAGTAACGTGCCTTATCACGTGGCTGATAAGTGGCAGAATCAGAATTTGAAATCAAGGTGTTCCAAGTCTATAGGTCAGNTTTCTTTTTTTTTTTTAATTTTATTTTATTATATTATGTTAATCGCCATACAGTACATCCCCAGATTCCGATGTAAAGTTTGATGCTTCATTAGTTGCGTATAACACCCAGTGCACCATGCAATACGTGCCCTCCTTACTACCCATCACCAGTCTATCCCATTCCCCCACCCCCTCCCCTCTGAAGTCTTCAGTTTGCCTCTCACAGTCCATAGTCTCTCATGTTTCATTCCCCCCTCTGATTACCCCCCTTTTCTTTATCCCTTTCTTCCCCTACCGATCCTCCTAGTTCTTATGTTCCATAGATGAGAGAAATCATATGATAATTGTCTTTCTCTGCTTGACTTATTTCACTTAGCATTATCTCCTCCAGTGCCGTCCATGTTGCAGCAAATATTGAGAATTCGTTCTTTCTGATAGCTGAGTAATATTCCATTGTATATATGGACCACAGCTTCTTCATCCAGTCATCTGTTGAAGGGCATCTCGGCTCCTTCCATGATTTGGCTATTGTGGACAATGCAGCTAGGAAAACAGTGTGGAGGTCCCTTAAAAAGTTAAAAACTGAATTACTGTCTCTTTCTTAAAGATGGTAATGTAGGGGCTCCAAATATGAAGTAATGTGCCTTATCACGTGGCTGATAAGTGGCAGAATCAGAATTTGAAATCAAGGTGTTCCAAGTCTATAGGTCAGGCACTTAGCTACAGTGCTTTACTTCCAGGTTCTCTAGAGAAAAACAATGGAGATAGCCTGTTTTCAAGAAGTTTATAGTCTAGTGAAGAAAGATTTATCTAAATAAGTGTATTCAATAAAGTGTTATGTGTATTTGATTAAAATATTTTTGGAGTGTAATAGCAACACAAAATTATCTTTGAAGGATTGAAGTATCTGAACATTCGAACAATGTCTTCTCTAACTCACTGTTACTCATTCATTCAGTCACTACCAGTTGCATCTTCTGTATATGTGGTAATAGGCAGGGATAATACTTAATGGTATATTAGGCTTTTGAAAGTTTCTGGAAGTTACTTTTACATAGTAAATCCCTGAGTGAGCTAAAGATATTATAGTTAAAACTGAAAGGTCGAAAAAATTGGAGTCCTATTTAAAACATATCAGACAAATTCACTATTTTATTTTTATTAATTTCAGTTATCATGCAAAGGTTCATTTACTTTGTAATTTTAAACAAGATATTTTCCAGTAAGATGAACTCATCATTACAACACATTGAATTTATGAAGCGTTTTGTCACTTAGGTAATTTATACATAGACTTATACAATCCATCAGACAACTAGCATTTTCAGATTTTTTTCTTTCTTTCTTTTTTTTTTTTTTTTGCTTATACATAGGCAGATTTCAATACTCTCCCCCAAAACCCCCAGATTGAGAAATGGGACTAGCAAAATAGTAGNCTATCATGCAAAGGTTCATTTACTTTGTAATTTTAAACAAGATATTTTCCAGTAAGATGAACTCATCATTGCAACACATTGAATTTATGAAGAGTTTTGTCACTTAGGTAATTTATGCATAGACTTATACAATCCATCAGACAACTAGCATTTTCAGATTTTTTTTCTTTCTTTCTTTCTTTTTTTTTGCTTATACTTATACATAGGCAGATTTCAATACTCTCCCCCAAAACCCCCAGATTGAGAAATGGGACTAGCAAAATAGTAGTTTCCAAAGGGATTAAGGTAGTCTAATAGATGTTGCTCTGTAAATAAGGGGCCTACGTATTGTAATTTTTTAGGACACTGAAAAGAAAATGACACTTTTCAGAAGAAAATATTGAGACTTTCTGTGTGCAATTTTCCTATCAATTTCTGGGAAGTTAAATATTTTTTGTATATCCATGCCATTTGTGCCATAGAAATGTTCCAAGTTGGACTCTTTGGTCATTTGGCAAAAAAAAGAGCAGAGGCAAATATTTTCCTTCCACATGAAACTGTGGCACTTCATAAATTTATCAAATTTTTATCAAAGTATATGTAGATCACTTGAATCAATGTTTTTTAAAATGCAGATTCCCGAGTTCTACCTGGACCTATGAAATTAGAATTTCTTTAGGTAACTCATGAAAACTTGCATTTTTAATAAGCATCACAATTAATTATATATTATGAAGTTTGAGATCTAGTAATGCTATGCTTTTGGTTAGATGTTTATGTCATGTACCTAGTCCTTTGATTGCTGCCCTACCTTTCCCCTGGAATTAAAATCAGGTCAACTAGAAGAAAAAGAAAAATTTTTCTTAAAGATTTTATTTATTTATTTGAAAGAAAGAGAGTGAGTGAGCATGGGGGTAGGAGGCAGAGGGAGAGGGAGAAGCAGGCTCCCCACTGAGCACTGAGCCAGATGCAGGGTTCCATCCCAGGACCCCAGGATCATGGCGTGAGCTGAAGGCAGACACTTAACCAACTGAGCCAACAGACTGAGCCGCCCCAAAAGAAAATATTTTATCTCAATGATCAGCAGGATTTACACAAAGTTTTGGGTGCTTTTTGTTTACAAATCCCAAGAGCTTTAAGATATATATTCCCAGTTTTGCGACAAGTATTTCTGTTTCCTGGCCTCCTCATGTCAGTTTTTTTTTTCTTTTTTAAGACTTTTTTCCCCATGTCATTGATCCCTGTGCATCAACAATGGTGGTTTCATTTTCCCTGCCTATAATCCACTTTCTCACACCAGTCCTATCAACCCGAGTCCTAAAAGCTGTGTATTGTGATGGTGTTGGAGAGGCTCTCTATCCATGGATTCGAATCAACTGGGAATCTGACATTGGGAGATCAAAAAGGTACTTCAACTTTTGATAAAAGCTTAGAGCAGAGAGTAAAGTTTATGTATATAGCCAAGTGGACTTTTGAATATTGTGTTTAAAGTCCAAGAACTGGGGCGCCTGGGTGGCACAGCGGTTAAGCGTCTGCCTTCGGCTCAGGGCGTGATCCCGGCGTTCTGGGATCGAGCCCCACATCANACTCGCTCTGGTGGAGTGGAAGCCAGCAGACCCCTGAAGGATGGAGGAGGAGACTATGCATTCTTCTTACTGTGTGGCTGGTTCTACAAAANTAAATAAAGTCCAAGAACTACTCGCTCTGGTGGAGTGAAAGCCAGCAGACCCCTGAAGGATGGAGGAGGAGACTATGCATTCTTCTTACTGTGTGGCTGGTTCTACAAAAAGCATAGAAAGTCAAGGGAGCATGCCTAGTATATTTTTTCATTAATAATCAATTGATAAGATCCTCCTTCTCTTATAGGGAAGAATAATTGGATAGGAATGGAAAGAGAAGCCAGGAATGTTACATTAGGTTAGTTCATCCATTTCAAAACATGAGGAGCAGAAAATAAATGTAACTGCTTGCCTATTGTCCTGGGCTCCCAGTCTTATCAGTCAGTTATCCTCTTGTTAATGAGACCTGCTATGTTAGAAGCTCATACTCTGTCATTTCTTTTTTTAAATTGAGGTATAATTTACAAATAACATTATATTAATTTCAGGGGTACAACAAGGTGATTCAGTATTTGTGTACATTATGAAATGATCACCACAATAAGTCTGGTTAACATCTGTCACTATACATAGTTACAAAAATGTTTTTCTTATCATGAGATCTTTTAAGATCTACTCTTTTAGCAACTTTCAACTATGCACTACACTTTTATTAACTATAGTCACTGTGCTGCACATTACATCCCCATGAATTATTTATTTTATAACTGGAAGTTTGTACCTTTTGATCCCCTTCAACCATTTAGCTCACCCCTCACCCCCATCATTTCTAAAGTCATATTCCATTGTGTTACTTGATTGCCATCCCTTAGGATTTTCATGTTTAACTATTTATTGAGTGTTTAGTGTGTTCTAGGCTCTATTCTAAAACTTCTATAGATATCTATTAACTCATTTAACTCTAACAAGTTCATAAAGTGGGTGTATACACAGGTAATACTACATTATAGATTTTACAGATGAGGATATTGAGACATAAAATTGTTAAATAACTTGCCCAGGGCAAAATCTAGTATGTGTTTGAATCATAGTTTGAACCCCAGAAGTTTTTTTAAAGGTGCCAAAGAAATTTATTGGGAAAATGATAGACCGTTCAACAAATGGTAAAGGACCTACTGAATAGCTACATGCAGATAAATGAATTTATGCCATCATTTTACACCATACACAAAAATTAATTAAAAATTTTATCATAAACTTAAGTGTAAGCTCTAAAACAGTATAACATTCAGAAGAAACCATAGTATAAAGTCTTTAAGACTTTGGATTCAGCAATTTCTTGGGGGATACTATAGTTAAAGCAAGTCCATTAGAAAAAGGTAAATTAGACCCCATNTAGTTTGAACCCCAGAAGTTTTTTTAAAGGTGCCAAAGAAATTTATTGGGAAAATGATAGACCGTTCAACAAATGGTAAAGGACCTACTGAATAGCTACATGCAGATAAATGAATTTATGCCATCATTTTACACCATACACAAAAATTAATTAAAAATTTTATCATAAACTTAAGTGTAAGCTCTAAAACAGTATAACATTCAGAAGAAACCATAGTATAAAGTCTGACTTTGGATTCAGCAATTTCTTGGGGGATACTATAGTTAAAGCAAGTCCATTAGAAAAAGGTAAATTAGACACCATCACGATTAAAAAATTTTGGTCTCCAAAAGACAGCATTAAAAAATTAAAAGATAAGGAACATACTAGGAGAAAATACTTGCAAAACATATATATGATAAAGGACTTATGTGATGTGAATAGATATATCAGTAAAAGGGGATATATGAATGGCTAGTAACCAATTGCTTAACATCATTAGTCATTAAAAATTGCAAATTAAAACCACAATGAAATACTATGTAATACCGAATAGAATGTCCATAATTAATGAAAGGCAATAACAGTGTTGCTAAAGATGTGGAGAAATAGGAATCCTCATACATTGCCGGTGTGTTTACTCAAGGGAAATGAAAACACATGTACATACAAGATATACACATGAATGTTCAAAGCAACATGACTCAAAATTAAAAAAAAAACTAGAATCAACCTAAATATTGATAACTGCTTAATAGATAGGCAAAATGTGGCCTCAATATAATGGAATATAATTCAACAACGAAAAACGAATTAACTTGTGACACATGCTATCATGGATGAACCTCAGAAACATTATGCTAAGTGAAATAATCTGGACACAAGAGGCCATGTTTGGATAATTCTATTAATATACAGTGTTCCAAAGGGTAAATTTAAAGCATCAGAAAGTAGATTAGTGGCTTCCTGGCACTGGAGGTCAAATGAGGCTTAACCATAAGAGGGCCTGGGAGAGCTCATGGGGAATTAAAATATTCTGAAACTGATTTATGGTGATGGTTGCACCACTCAGTAAAGTTGTTCAAAGTCATTGATTTGTAAATTTAAAATGGATGAATTTCATGATATGTAAAGTGTATTTCAATAAAGCTGTTAAAAATATAAAGAATTCCACCTTAAACTGTATGAATTTATTCCCTGGCTAGTGGCCAGGATAATTAGGCTATATTGGCATGCCTGTTAGGATCCATAAGTCTGGTCAAGTTTTATAATATATAGTTTCTTCTGATTTGCTAAAGAGTAACTTAATACTGTATGAGAGAGAGGATTAGTGCTTCAGAGTTCTGGGCAAGTGGCCTCAACTTATTGATGAATGTTGTCAATTGAAAACACACACACACACACACACACACACACACACACTCCTGTTTTCTCTAGGGGCTTACACTTAAATCTGAAATAGTATAATGTTATTTCAGTTAGCTTATGTCTATGCTCCCTCTCTTTGAATAAAATACTTGAGAATTTAAAATAAACTCTAGGTATTTTTAAAATGAGCAGCTTTACAATAGAATCTAAACTGGTCCTTTGGGAGCAAGGACCATAATATATTTTTCTCATTCACTTAACACTCAGCCTCAAGCAAACGAACAAGGTCATTCTTATTAAAAGGAGATTTGGGAAAACTTGTCTCTCCAGAAACTGAAGTTAAAAAGCATGGTTAAGATCAAGTGTCTGAAAAGATTCTGAAAACCTTCAGGAACAACGTATCCTGCTGTCTTTGCTTTTTTGGTAAAGTAAGTGATAACAGTAACATTTTGTTACTACATAATGTTCTTTTTTGGCTGTGTGATCTGTACCAGATATCAACTTGTTAATTATTTTTGAAAGTTAAATAACAACGATCAGTTTTCCAAAACCTAGAAAAAAATGTGACTGCTCTATATCTCACACTTTCAACATAATTTTCATGGAGAGACTCTCCAAAGAGCAATACATTTCACTAGCTAGAAAACAAAAGGGATGGAAAGAATTTAACCAATCCATCTCGAATAAAAATTAAAGTAAGGCAAAAATATTGTATAACCCACAGTGATCAAAATACATTTGGTATGTAAAATATTTTTGGAAAAACGTCTTAAAAGAGACGTGACCATTCTTTTCAAAAATCTTTCCGTGTTCTTGACGGGTGCTTATTGACTCAGTGGCAGCCATGCTTGATTAGCTGTCAAGCCTCCAGTAATTACTGGGTTACTAGGATTTTAGCATACTCTAGGGATTAGAAAGGTCTGCTAGGAGACTCAGTTGCAGATGAGAGAACTGTTGAGAAGCCAAGGCTAAGAGGGATGTGCCACAGAATAGCTTCATAGCTATTGTGAAGTGTATAAAGCACCTTTCAACATTCCTTATTAAGAAAGATCTGCTTGACTTCCTCCTAAGCCCCTAGTGCCAGAACCCAACAGCCTGGAACCCTCTGAAAGCATCTGCCAGAAATTACATCAGATTCCACCCAGAGAATGCTGAAACATATGAACAGTGCATTTCAGAAGCCAAAAGACAAAATACAGGAAGGACATAAATATAATTCAGCAGCTGTGTGAAAGGAAATATCCCTGTGTATCTCCTTAGCCACAGAGNCGCTTCTTCTCTTTGAGAATTTGAGGAATGCAAGATGGAAGAAGGAACAAGAAACTGGGCATCCAGAGACTTTGGGTTTCCCTTGCTTCAGCCATGGGCATGACATGAATATTCTCTGCAGATCTCTTTATTTTTCTAATAGTTTTCTAAAGGATTCTATTAAGTCACCCATTCTATCTTAAAAAAAAAACCAGGNTTAAAAGGAGATTTGGGAAAACTTGTCTCTCCAGAAACTGAAGTTAAAAAGCATGGTTAAGATCAAGTGTCTGAAAAGATTCTGAAAACCTTCAGGAACAACGTATCCTGCTGTCTTTGCTTTTTTGGTAAAGTAAGTGATAACAGTAACATTTTGTTACTACATAATGTTCTTTTTTGGCTGTGTGATCTGTACCAGATATCAACTTGTTAATTATTTTTGAAAGTTAAATAACAACGATCAGTTTTCCAAAACCTAGAAAAAAATGTGACTGCTCTATATCTCACACTTTCAACATAATTTTCATGGAGAGACTCTCCAAAGAGCAATACATTTCACTAGCTAGAAAACAAAAGGGATGGAAAGAATTTAACCAATCCATCTCGAATAAAAATTAAAGTAAGGCAAAAATATTGTATAACCCACAGTGATCAAAATACATTTGGTATGTAAAATATTTTTGGAAAAACGTCTTAAAAGAGACGTGACCATTCTTTTCAAAAATCTTTCCGTGTTCTTGACGGGTGCTTATTGACTCAGTGGCAGCCATGCTTGATTAGCTGTCAAGCCTCCAGTAATTACTGGGTTACTAGGATTTTAGCATACTCTAGGGATTAGAAAGGTCTGCTAGGAGACTCAGTTGCAGATGAGAGAACTGTTGAGAAGCCAAGGCTAAGAGGGATGTGCCACAGAATAGCTTCATAGCTATTGTGAAGTGTATAAAGCACCTTTCAACATTCCTTATTAAGAAAGATCTGCTTGACTTCCTCCTAAGCCCCTAGTGCCAGAACCCAACAGCCTGGAACCCTCTGAAAGCATCTGCCAGAAATTACATCAGATTCTACCCAGAGAACGCTGAAACATATGAACAGTGCATTTCAGAAGCCAAAAGACAAAATGCAGGAAGGACATAAATATAATTCAGCAGCTGTGTGAAAGGAAATATCCCTGTGTATCTCCTTAGCCACAGAGGAAGAGAGAAAAAGAGAATTTTGTTGTTTATTTATTTACAACACTTGGTCAAGAAACCTTGATTTGATAAGGTAGCCACATCTCAAACACAATTGAAAGGAAAATCAAACCAGTAGAAAAGTAATAGATTATAAAGTAAATGGTGTGTGACTCTTTGGCCCACTAATGCTTTCTTTCCTTTTTTAACTTTATTTTAATTTGTCCACAAAAGCTCCAAAAAATTAAGCTTTATGCCTTAATTTGTTGCTCTAAGAGCTAAGGATATTTTAACAATTCAGATGTTTCATATGTGTTGGCAGTCATTTGTTACAAAGCTTGGGAAACTAANAAAAAGATTTTGTTTATTTATTTAGAGAGAGAGAGCATGAGCAGGAGGAGGAACAGAGGGGGAGGGAAATAGAATCTCAAGGGGACTCTGTACCAAGCACAGAGCCCGACGTGGGCTCGGTCCTACCATCCCAAAATCAAGAGTCAGATGCTTAACAGACTGAGCCACCCAGGTGCCCCAGATCAGTTGCTTATTGATACCTCTCTCTTTAGGAGACTGTCTGAGCAGCTCTGTATAGAGACAATGGCTTCTTTAGTTCTGTATTCTTAGTCCTTTCCGTAGTGCCCATCCTATTCTACAAATATTTGTTGAGCTGTATGGATGTGTAAGAAGAGGGACTTATATAAACACATTCTGTTAATCTCTTTTGTTCTCTTTCAATTCTTTTATTATGTTTAGCTTCATAGCGGTATAATTGGTATAAAAATATTGCATACATTTAATGTAGGCATTGTGATANAGCTCCATCCCAGAATGCCGGGATCACACCCTGAGCCGAAGGCAGACGCTTAACCGCTGTGCTACCCAGGCGCCCCAGGTCAGGTATATTTTAAAACTGATGATGAGAACCAACAGCAATAACAATGCCCTCACACAGTGACTTTCTTGGTCACTAGAGTCTGCAGATTAAAATAAGATAATGCGTGTGAGGCCTGGTGCACCAAAGATGTTCAGGAAAGGGTAATTCCCTTCTTCCAAAGACAACTTTAAATTTATTTCAAATATGGAGACTGAGAGCCACTTACCAGTGTGACTCTTCTATCCCTCTTCCTACTTTCTATGCTTCTTCTCTTTGAGAATTTGAGGAGTGCAAGATGGAAGAAGGAACAAGAAACTGGTCATCCAGAGACTTTGGGTTTCCCTTGCTTCAGCCATGGGCATGACATGAATATTCTCTGCAGACCTCTTTATTTTTCTAATAGTTTTCTAAAGGATTCTATTAAGTCACCCATTCTATCTTAAAAAAAAAACCAGGGTGTTTATGGGTCACAGGTGCACCTTCTTTTCTCCTCACACTTCAAGGAGCAGTTTGAATCTAGTTTGTGAGGCCTTCCATGTGTCCTTTGTGACGAATCTAATTAATCATTGCCATGTTTGGGGGTCAGTTGAATTATGTTCATTCTAATCAAGCATTAGGGATTTTTTTAAAAAGATTTTGTTTATTTATTTAGAGAGAGAGAGCATGAGCAGGAGGAGGAACAGAGGGGGAGGGAAATAGAATCTCAAGGGGACTCTGTACCAAGCACAGAGCCCGACGTGGGCTCGGTCCTACCATCCCAAAATCAAGAGTCAGATGCTTAACAGACTGAGCCACCCAGGTGCCCCAGATCAGTTGCTTATTGATACCTCTCTCTTTAGGAGACTGTCTGAGCAGCTCTGTATAGAGACAATGGCTTCTTTAGTTCTGTATTCTTAGTCCTTTCCGTAGTGCCCATCCTATTCTACAAATATTTGTTGAGCTGTATGGATGTGTAAGAAGAGGGACTTATATAAACACATTCTGTTAATCTCTTTTGTTCTCTTTCAATTCTTTTATTATGTTTAGCTTCATAGCGGTATAATTGGTATAAAAATATTGCATACATTTAATGTAGGCATTGTGATAAGTTTGGACATACGCATGCACCTGTGATACCATCACTATAATCAAGTTTCTGAACATATCTATCATCTCCAACATTTCCTGTGTTGTGTGTGTGTGCGTTTTGTAGTAAGAACATTTAACATGAGATCTATGCTTTTAACATATTTTAAAATATACAATACTGTATTGCTACAGCAGAGATACTGTGTTATGCAGCAGATCTCTAGAACTTATTCATCTTGAACAACTGAAATGTTTAAGTTCTTGTTCTTGTCTTCTTTCCTCCTGGAGTAAAGATGAGAATTTTAAAAACGGATTTTTGTAATAGAATCACAAACACTTTTGCTGACAAGGGCTCTTGAAGCAAAGAAATGTAGCATAGAGAGGTAATCATCCTGCTAATTCAAGTCAATTACAACCCCTTACTCTTTACCTCTTTGTCTGAATGTTTGAGTTGAGCATCTCTAAGATCCTGCTTTAATATCAAACAAGACAAAATGCACAGTGCTCTCATTTTCCCTTTTACTTTAATATGGAACAGTGGCTTTAAAACACTTTCACATGACAAATTAGACTGCTGTTGTATATAGTTTTCCTTGTTTTACCAAGTAATCTTTAGATCCAGGTTTTAAGCAGGTAATGATTTTGTTTAATATAAATCTAACATGAAATCCAGAATAAAAAGTGATTTGGGTTCCCTTTCCCCTTCTCCTTCCTTCCTTCCTTCCTTCCTTCCTTCCTTCCTTCCTTCCTTCCTTCCTTCCTTCTTTCCTTCCTTTCTTCCTTCCTTCTTTCCTTCCCTTCCTTCTCTCTTTTCTTCCACCATTTATTCACAAGACACATATATGTCTGACAGGGAAAACAGATTTCCTAAATAGCTGGTAAATGGATAAAGGAACAAATTTAATCATTAAAACAGTTTTAAATGGCCAGTATTATTTCATCCATTTTATAGGTATAAAAACCAAGGCTCAGATAATGTTAGTGAGTCAAAGTCCACACAGATATTAGAAACAGAATCTGGATTAAATTCAGCTCTTATTTTCCTCATAATCCTATTATCTTCCCAGTTTGCTACACCATCTCACTATCCCCTCTGATGATGCATAAAACAAGTTGTTCTTTCCCTCAAAGAGGCCATTGTCCAGATTTTATTGTCATTATAGCCTTGTTATTAGCCTGCAATTTTCCTATCTAGGAGATAATATTAGGCTTTTAATCAGTGAAATATAAGTTTACAACTATTCTTACAGCTTGAGAATTACAGCTATTCAATTTGGGTGTATAGTACTATGTTCACACAAACATATACACCCATTTATGGGTGTGTGTGCGCGCACACGCACACTTTCTCACTTGATTTTGCTATTCCTTAATGTGTAGTATTGTCCTCTAGATCCTACTCTGCCAATATGAGTGTTGTGTGTGGGCAAAAAGAGAAGAAATTCTATAAAATCACAAAATAAACTTGTTCTTGGTTAAATTCTGAGGTGATTCTAGCAGGAGGGAAAGGTAGCATGGACTGATGAGGGACTCTTGTAGGTTTGAGGACTATTAGTGCTCTGTTAAATAGTTCTAACAAGTATACAAATATTTTCTAGGTCATACTTTAGAAATAAGAAATTAAGTTTTATTTATATAAATAATATATATGAGTGAATGATTTGGAATACAGAGCTGTCACAGATTCGCTGGTAACCTAGTGTACTCATTCTTTTTCTTTTTTTTTTTTAAGATTTTATTTATTCATTTGAGAGAGAAAGAGAGAGAATGAACAGAGAGAGAGAGAGAGAGAGAGAGAGAAGCAGACTCCCTACTGAGCAGAGAGCCCAATGCAGGGCAAGGCTAGGACCCAGAGAACATGACCTGAGCTGAAGGCAGATGCTTACCTGACTGAGCCACCCAGGAGCCCCTAGTGTACTCATTCATGGCTCTGAAACTTGACCTGTCATTGGAAATCACTTGTTTCACATCCATAGTACCTGAAAGAATTATTTTTTGAGACATATGACAATAAAAAGAATATAATCACTCAACTTAGTAAATGGAATGATCTTTATATAGTTACCAAGCCATTAATAGTTATACATAGAACAATCTATAGGTCCCAGTTAACTAGCATATTGTTGAATTTCTTAGCAAGTGCCTTAGTTCAAACTTTTTGGTTGCAAATACAAGAAACATATTTTTACTGGCTTATGCGAAAATGGGGGATTTATGAAAAGAAGCATGATGTGTGTTAGAACCTAAGGCATGAATGTAGGTAGACACCGAGACCTACTGAAACCAATGATTTGAAAGCAGTTTTTTCTCCTTATTTCACCTAAACATATTTTCAGTATCTGTTTCCTTCTTTTCTCCTTGATTTTGTCCTCACACTCTGTCCAGAATAGCTAGCCTACTTCTTTAATCCTCACGCTGGTGAAATAGCAGTTAAGACTTTCTGAGGTTCCCATATTATTTCTTTATTAGTTTTAGTTCCAAATTTTACTTTATTTTATTGAAAACAATTTTTTTTTTTAGAGAGAGAGAGGGTGCATGAGAGCAAGGAGGGAGGGGCAGAGGGAGAGGAGAGAGAGAATCTTCAGTAGGCTTGATACTCAGAGTGGAGCCCGTCATGGGGCTTGATTTCATGACCTTGAGACCATGACCTGGGCCACAACCAAGAGTTAAATGCTTAAACAGCTGAGCCACCCAGGCATCCCCAGTTCCAAATTTTAGAAGAGGGTTTTGTTGGCTAGACCTTGGTCATGTTCCCGTCTCTGGACCAAGAGATTCTGCCAAGGGGTCATATTGTTAATATTCACTTTGTTACTGCATTTGTCAATTGTTAATACCAGGCAACTTTAAGTGAGTGTATGTTGTAGTAGGGATGTGGATTTTATTTTTTTGGGGGGCGGATGTGGATTTTAAACTCCCAACAGGTAAGGAGGAGCAGGATGTGCAGTTTTCCACCTCATACAGGTTTTGTTTAGGTGATTTCTGTTTTATGGAAAGTAGTCCCTAGTTTTTGTTTTGTTTTATTTTCAGTTGAAAAGAGTATTATTATGTGAGAAAATGACTTACTTTGTGGGTTGTACTACTCCCCACCCCCTCTGATATCCTCACCCTAAGTTTCATCATCACTGCTGATACCTGAGATTTTACTGCCTTGTGATTTTATGTCCAGCAAATATAGACAATTTATTCTCTGTCTTCCTAAAAATTTAGGTAATGAATTGTTCCAATGGGGCATTGATTTAATTAATGAACAGCTGTGTGTCTGTTCAGCTCTTTTCCTAGATGTTGGTGTTCTCCTTGCTCAAGTAACATGATCTACGCTCGAGTACACAAGTCGAATTCTTGTATACCTCCCTGAGATTGTTTTTTTCCCATAGGGTCTGACTTCCTCTCTCTGGGAAATCCATCCCTATTTCACTGCTGTTAGCACCATCACTAGTGGCTTTGGCAAGTGTGTGGCAGGTGGTCACTCCAATGTTTGCCTGCTGTGATTGTGGCCAGCTGCAGGAAGAAGGACCCAAATGCATCCGCTGATGGCATATACCATCTACCATAATGAATATTTATATCATTCATATATTTATATGCATTGTCCATATATAATCCAAATATACATTAACTGAATTTATACCAATTTAGGTGNCCTCCCTGAGATTGTTTTTTTCCCATAGGGTCTGACTTCCTCTCTCTGGGAAATCCATCCCTATTTCACTGCTGTTAGCACCATCACTAGTGGCTTTGGCAAGTGTGTGGCAGGTGGTCACTCCAATGTTTGCCTGCTGTGATTGTGGCCAGCTGCAGGAAGAAGGACCCAAATGCATCCGCTGATGGCATATACCATCTCTACCATAAATGAATATTTATATCATTCATATATTTATATGCATTGTCCATATATAATCCAAATATACATTAACTGAATTTATACCAATTTAGGTGTGATAAAAGAGTTTCTCAGAAATCCTGCACTATGTTTTATGTGACAGATACATGTCCACCATTTTAAGACAGGCACGCATTTTAGCCTTTTCTGTAAGACATTAATCTAGGTGGCAGAGTCTGATTATGTAGCAATTGGGTTTACTCTCCCCGAAGAAGGCTGCTCTGACAGACCTGTTTGCAGTGTGCTCTGGATCAGTGCTCACGGGGAGCAAGTTTCCTAGCTGCCCTCCTTTTCTATCCAAAATGACATCAACTGTTAGATAAATGTGTCAGTGGAAATTATGGTGGTTTTACAGAAACCTCAGGAAACTCCTCTCATGAATATAAATAGCACTGGTGGAAGCCTAAACCTCTATTTTTTAATAGAAATCGGAATTGTTTGAGAATAAGTGCTCTTTGATGCTTTGTAAATTGTGGGCATTTAAAATAGCAAATATCCTCAGAAGCTCTTTTCCTGAGCTATGGCATAAATCTTTCTTACTTTTTGATAAAAGGCAGTGCCGAACAAACTGCAGAATTCAAGGTTCTAATTTTACAAGCGCATGTTGGCTTATATGGGACAGTTTTGCAAATAATGTATCTTTCAATTTGCTGACATTTATGTAATCAATTCTAGAAAGATTTCTTCTTTTCACAACTATTGTTTCTACTATGACTTGAACAAGGGTAAAAATGAGCTAGAAGAACTTCAATTATAATTATGTGAATAAAGTAATTAGAATAGTAGCATGTTTACTTTGGAAAGGAAAAAGGAAGGCTTCCTCAGAGAGATAATGGGCATAATACATACAGAAGATAATCCTGCTGATAACTATAGGAAAACAGGAGGGGACACATTGGCAATAAAAAGGCAGTAATTACCTGTTTTATGGTGCAAGCAGTTCCTTTCTTTGATCACAGGAGAGCACTGTTCATCTATGAAACACTTGGTTTTAAGGAAGGAAGCAGTGCCTTTGTGACCCAGAAGAGGTTTGATTTGGCAAATTATATAGCCCTTAGTATTGAATCATATCTATAAAAGAGAAACACATTCTTCTCACAGGAAGAAAATGGATATATATGTACTAGAGTTTGTAAGTTGTCACTGTGCTAGTCTTGAAATCAATTGGCAAAAATGTACATATATGAATCTAGTGCAAAGATGTTAAGACTGAAAATCTCTATTTCCAGGATGTATTTCCTCTCTGAAAGAGATGTAATTTATGTCGTATTTTGCAATTTATGTCGTATTTTGTAATTTAAGTGTCTCACTTAAGAACGGATCTCCACTAGGCTCAAACCAATAACACTTAACATAAGTATTTAGTAAATACAAGTAACCAAAACAACGCATGAATGGTCCCTGTGGACGTGGTATGCATGTTTCTCAGTCAGGTAATACTATGAGACTGTATTTCAAACTTTTTTTTTTTCCTTTGCAAGAATTAGGGGGATTTAGCAAAAGATGTGATTATTTCTTCTGGGGATGTTTAGCAAGAGATTTGGTCATTTCTCACAAAAGCCACAGACAAGGAATGCTACCTCAAGGATTATTTATATCAATTATATAAGAAAAGTGTAGTATTTCTAAATCATTTAATTTTCAGATGGCAATGCAAACGGGAGTTTACTGCTTTAAATTTATCATATCAAAAACTCTAGATAGAAATTAATTTGGAGAGTACAAGCTGTTTTTCCTTACTTAAATCCAAATTTATCCTTTGAGATTGGAAGCTTCAGAGGCACAGAATCAGGAAATGGCCAGGAGAGTAGCTTGAAGTTACCAATCCCACCTTTCCTTGTCCCCTCCTTCACACGTATCTCCCCCCACTTCCCTTCAATTCTTCCTCAGCCTGGATTTCCAGGTTTCGTGGTCACAAAATTGGGTTCTTCTACACTTAAAAGAGCCATTGATATTTATTGATAACCTAGCTGATGAGATGAGAGTCCAAACCCCCCCATTTCCCTGAATGTCTGTCCAGGAGCATGAAAGAAGAGTATTTCCTAGAATTCTCTGGGGCACACCCTTCCAATAAGGAAACGGTGTCTAAGGCAGTTAAAAAAGACAAAACTTCTTGCTGTGATCACCGCTGAAGCCCCCCATTTTCTGGTTTCCCTCACCCACTTAAACATGCAGTGCCAGGGAGTGAGGTTGAAGTGAGTTCAGTGGAGACTAGTTTTCTCAAATATTTTATTAGCAGATTTCCACATATTTGTGAATTGGAAGTGCCTCTAGTGTTAATTTTAAAATTTTTAATGCGGATGTCTGATCCTGGGTAGATACAGTCTGAGAGCAGGAGACGGAAAATGTCTGCGGAAATGTTTTATAGAGCATTAGTTTTCCTCTTCATATAAAGTCATCTAGAGGAAAAGTAGAAAATAAAAATCTTGAATAATTTGGACCACTTTTTTGGAAAAAGAAACCTCATACTTTTTTTACTTGGACATTACTGATCAATGATTTCTAGTCATGCCTTTCACTAGATACTGTCATCACATTATGGATTTATTTTTCTTTTCAAAGGGTAGTGGTCAGTGTACTAAACTATTTATCTTAAAATTTTTGATGATGTCTACAATTTTTAAATGTATTAGCCATAACATGCAAATCTGAAGAATATTGAAGGTGATTTCATGAAAAAATAATTCATTTTTTAAAGAAAATTATCATAGCATCAAAGTATTAAGACACAGATAAGGCTAAGAAGCTTATGAAAGTAAGTGAATTGTGTACTCAAATCTAAAAAGATACATTTCTTGGTATGAGGTAAGCATCGTATATCAATATGAAATGAAACTAAGTATAGAAAAATCCTTTCGACCATGTAAAAATCTCCATGGCTTATGCTGATTTGGCTAAACCAAATAGGTTTAGAAAATATGCAGTGAATTTAAAATAGGCATACTTAGAATAAAGACTTTGAAGGGCCAAACTTTCTCCCAGTCATCAGGGAAAGAATTGAGTGATACTTTTTAAAGATTTATTTTTCCTATTATAGATTTAACTACTGGCACCCCCTTTGTAAAACTATACTATATTTTTTATATTCACAGGTTGTTACTTAGTAATATTCATCCTTATCTAACTAATATTTAGTTTCAAAATTTCTCTCAGGGTGCCTGGGTAGCTCAGTTGGTTAAATGTCTGACTCTTGGTTTTGGTTCAGGCCATGATCTTGGGATTGTGAGATAAAGCCCAGCATCAGCTCCACACTCAGAACTGAGTCTGCTTGAGATTCTTTCCCTCTGCCCCTACCCCATCTCCCCACTTCCCCCAGTCTTGCTCACTCTAAATAAATAAAGGAACAAACAAATAAATAAAATCTTTGAAAAATAAAAAAATTGCTTTCATGAAAATGAAAATATATTTTCCCCCAAAGAGATTCTTTGTAACCTAATAACAGATCTTGTTTCCTCCAGTATTTTTCTATTTTGACTTTATTGTGATTTTTAAAAAGTATAAAGGTTGATATCTTCTTAAAGATGGAGTATTCAGTCAGAAATGAGATAAGCTATGGAGTCAAATCTACTTTGGCTAAGTTCTTAAAACATGCTTCATTTAAGGAAAAGAGTGTCATGGGGCATTTTGTGTTTAACCCTTGATTTAAACCAGTTAGCAATTAGTTACTACAAGAAAATGACTTTTTTTATTTTTTTATATATGATATTGGGTATCTGTAATTTTTGATACTTGTTTCATTTTTTATTTTTTATTTATTTATTTTATTTTTTATTTTTATTTTTTAAAAGATTTTATTTATTTATTTGACAGAGATAGAGACAGCCAGCGAGAGAGGGAACACAAGCAGGGAATGGGAGCGGAAGAAGCAGGCTCCTAGCAGAGGAGCCTGATGTGGGGCTCGATCGCATAACGCTGGGATCACGCCCTGAGCTGAAGGCAGACGCTTAACCGCTGTGTCACCCAGGCGCCCCTCATTTTTTATTTTTAAATGCTCAGTGTTCAATATATCTGAGGTGTCATATTGGGTGGCAATCCATATTTACTACCTAGTTTGTAGTGTTTTAGATCTTTAGAAATCAAAATCTCACAAAATGGATGTAAATACACAGACAGGACTCCTAAAATAGAAACAAAAAAATCTTGCTGAATCAAGCAGGGTTTTGCGAGTTGTTTTTTTTTTTTTTTAAACAATAACAAATTTAAAAAAAAACTGTGGATGATTTAAACAGAAACAAATTTTATTAAGTGAATATTGGTAGTTACATAATCAATTGGAAGGATGGATACCTGCATTGAGGACAGTGCAGCCAGAAAAAGTATGCCCCAGAAATGGTACAGGTTAGTCATCCTGTTGCCCTCAATGAATATTAGTCAAGGAAACCTGTGCATCAGTATCACTAGCTCTGGACCCCAGATAATATCACTACCTCCAGGTATTCCATCACCCCTTTGTTTCATTCTTTCTTGCTTCAAAGTTTGGGTGGTTACACTTGATTGGTGAGCCTAGGTCATGTGTACTAACTATATGCATAGGAGTTACAGACGGATGTCTGGAGCATTTTCAGATTGTATGATCTAAGAATATTCATGAGGTGGGGCTTTTGCGAACATTTGAAGGGGATTCAGCTAATGAGCAGTCAAAAGAATGCCATTTGCTTCTCTTTATAATGAACATCTGTGGTGGGATGTTGGTTCTTATGGTCAGATAATGTTGTGGTAATTGCATAAATACTATTTTATAAAATTTCTCCTTTGGGGAATATCCAGATATTAACTTTCAATTGTTATCGTAATAATTAACTATCATGTTAAATATTGGGGGGGATAATTAAGATTTCAATCTTCTTGGTTCCTTAATAATAATAAAAGATGATACAATTATAATTCTGAGAATAAAGAAAAAAAAACACCTCAAGGGAACAAAGAAATGAAAAGGGCTGCTAGAATATAAATGAGGTTTATAGGTTATGGCAAAAGACTGATTATATATGCCAAAAAAGATTTGCATTAAAGAGATATATCATAGGTTCCAAGTCTTACTAAAGGGAAGAGGACAATTTTTTTTCTCTATTCATGGAATTGACTCTGTTAAACAAGTTGCTGCTTTTAAAATATAAATAGAGTAGTTTCTCTTTGAAGTTGTTCAGTGGTATGCTCTAAATGTACTTTCAAAGCACTTTTCAATACTAGGGTCTCATTCTCTCTTCACAAGAAGTGTCCATAGGAAGAAAAGAGGATGAGAATTTTGCAATTTTCACAAGGTCTTGCCTAATCCCAAAGTCAAGTCAGAGGTGACCAGGCCACTGGTCTCCGTAGAGGAGGAGCTTCTCTGCTGCATTTCTTCTTCTAGGAGGACACCTTGGGTCACTATCATTTTCAAACTGTGCAGGAGAATGGAAGCTATTGCCTAGTTGCAAACCATTTGGCTCCATAGTTTGACCTAAATTTCTTGCAAAAAACCCACAAAACTGGTAATTAGGGATACCCAGGCTCTCCACTGCACCTCTTGCCTTGTGAGTGTAGCACACCAGTGTATGCAGAACATAAGAACGGTCAGCATTTCCTCATGTTTTGAACCACACAGACAATTTTTGATGACTCCCCTTCAGAGAATGTTGCAGAAACATTGTACTGTGGCTAATTTGTTGAATTAAAATGAGGTTCTTTATTAACAGTCCCACATGCAAAGGGTAAACTAGCTTTGAATTTAAACAAAGACAATAAGAGGGAGAAAGCTTTTGCCAGCCCCCACACCAAATTTTTATTTAGATCTTGCTTCCTAAGGCTAATAATAAAACGATGAAATCAGCATTCTTCTTTTTTTTTTTAAATAGGACTGTATATTTTTATTTTCCTGAAGCAAAACAGCAAGTGGTTATTTCCATGCTTGCATATCAATATCATGAATGACTTAAATATATTCCTGTATTGATAGGCAATTGCTTGGGCAGAGAATCAGTTGGAGGCCCATCAGACAAAAAAAAAAAAAAAAAAAC
>NC_048226.1:76247044-76299290 GCF_002007445.2 Ailuropoda melanoleuca
TTTTTTTTTTTTTAATCTGTAAAATGGATATACTTATCGTTTCTAACCCATAGAGTTAATTTATAAATGAAATGGAATAATGCAGTTTTAGATAGACGTTTTGCATAAGAAATCTGGCTTCAGATCATTGTTTTTAACAAACTTAGACTCTCAGCTTTTTCAGCTGTACTATGCGAGAAAAAAAAATTCCCATTTTTTAAAGAATGTATGTAAACTGACTGACAACATTCTGGAAACAGAATATTAGTACTATTAATTTTCTTTCAGGGTTTAGAAATTTGAACTATTTTTCTGATTGTTCCAAAGTTAGTTATCACCTGTTACCATATTGAACACAGGGGTAGGTATGCTTTTAGAACTTTTATAATAGGTTGCCCATTAGCATGGGTTGTAAGGGCTTAATATGTTGGTATGATCGAGACACTGCAGAGGTCTGTGTCATCTCTTACACTTGGGGATATTTTTACTCAGAGATGTAGCATACTGGATCGTGTGCCTAGGCCTCCAAGAAGGCAGCTTCTTTTGAAAACAATCAGACATTTCTTAGGGGAGTATATAATGGTGTAACCTAGTACTATTGCTACAGTATGGAGCCTTTTATGACATTTGTTGTCTGTCTAAACTACATCTAAGTAAAATTTATCATGGCCTTCAGAATTTTCTTCCTAGATGGTGGAAAGATCCCCATGAGTCAGCAAAGGATGCTTTTCAAAATATTTGCAAACTCTTGCCTCTAGTATTCCTGTGGAACTTGCAGCTGCTATTTGGTAACTCTGAAATACAATGGGGTATATTTTACTGAGCATGTTATAGAGGTGAGTATCTAATTTATTTGTGAGGGCTGGCCGCCATCTGAACCATGCCATGAATAACTAAAGCAGTGACTTCTGATAATAGAGCTTCTATTTTAGATTCCATTTTACAATAATTTGACCTCTTGGATTCTCTCAGGAAATAAATGCAGTTCAGCTGCATGAGGAAAAATGCATTTTATGGCAGTACTCAATATTTAACATAGACTAACTACCCATTCACCGTACTGCTTTAAAGCCCTTCTTCATGGTTTTTCATTGCAGAATTACAATTTTAGAAAATGGAGAATAAGTATATGATGCTAGCTTCAAGGAAACCCTCTAAGCCTGTGATCTAATAGCAATGTGTAAATCTTTAGTCTTCTTCAGTGTGTCTCATTTAAATTGATGTCCAAATAGCTTTGGGCACTTTTAAATACAATGTTGTAAACATTTAAAGACATAGTAGAACTATCTGGAAATAATATTTCTTATAACGATAAAACTAAAAGGGAAAAAGTCAAAATAAATTGCAGTTAAGACATGCCTGTCTTTCGCTGTAGTTGAATCATGTAGAGAAGATACATGAGGTAGTTGGAAAACAGCAAGTAACTGATATCCTATTCCTACTGCTACTGAGTCACATTGATAAAGTCTTGACCAATGCAGGACACTCGAAAAGCATGTTCTATACTGAAAGATATGTAAGAGAGAAGGTCTATCTTTTGTACCTTAGGAATTTGTATTTTTATTCAAAACAGTGTTTTCAACTGTAATGTCTGATTTACGAAAGTGTTTGAATTAATTTGCCATTCCAGGCTAGGATGATATGGACTATATTTTTGCATTTATTTCTGGATCTACTTCTTGTGATGGACTTCATTTAGATTCATTTCCATTTGATACTACATGTAGGGATGAGCTCATTCTTATGGATTCAGTCAAGTTTTCATTGAATGAAAGCATCTAGATTTAATGACTAATGAAAAGTAAATCTGGAAAAAGGAAAGACATTTCTCTTTCTTATTGAATGGGGTCCAGTGGTTTCCTGAGTAACAGTCTATTACTCTGACAACAGATTCAACTTCTTATCATTCTGAGATCAAAACAGCAATCCTCTGTATATGATTACTATCTCATCTGTGGCTATTGTGATAGGAAAATTTTTGTGTTCATTTATTACAAAAGACTTGGTACAATGCTTCCGAAAGTATCAAGTAGGTTTCTCTGACATCTTGGTATTATGTCTGTGGGAAGATATGTGCTGACATTGAAGTTTCTCTATGGGACAGTGCTGGCATTGGATGCACTTACTACTTGAGTAAGCATCTTGTAACAGGGAAAAGTGACAAGGATGGGGTTAGTTTGGGGTCAGCACCTTGGAGAGCTCTTAGAAAGAGAAAGGCTTTTAACATTGTCCTGTGTACACAAACATCCACAAATGGCATATACATATAAATACACAAATGTAAATATATACATTTCATGTATATTTATACATTTGCACAGATATAAACATATACATATTATATAATATAATATATTTATATAGTTGCAGATAGAAACACACAATTTTTAGTTGGATTCAGTGTTAGCAAGGACTTCACTGTGGAATTATCAATAAGTGATGATTTAAACTGGGCTGAGGTAATGTTTTACTCTTCACCAAATTATGTCCCCAGGATAAAACAGTGTATAACTTTGCCACTCTTTATTTAAAGCAGTAATGCTTCTAGATACACGTTCCCCTTGAAAATCTATTATGATAATAATCGTATTCACTAAACTTTGTAGTAATCCTACTGTATTCCAACCAATATGCTAAGCTAGGTATTTTATGTAAATTATATGGAATCCTCACAATTACTAAGTAGACACTATTATTGACATTCTAAAGTGTAGAAAACTGAGATCTAGATAATTTGAATGATGTGTGCAGGATCACTTATGAAGCAATTTGTGGCATGATTTAGACCCAGATGTGTCTGGTTTATAGAATCCATGGTCATTGTACTACTCTGGGATTTGTCATTTGTCAAATTTTAATGTGATACTGTTTGGTCGTATCTCTTTTCTCTATGGGAGCTGGATGAGTGGCAAAAACAAGTTCTCTGAGATTAATTTGGTAGAGCTGCTATATAATTCACATCACTGAAGGAAAAACAATGCCAGTAGCCATATGGGTGAGTAAATTGGTGCATTACAGATGTTTAGTGACTATCGGGAGAAGGAGTAATACTGATTACTGAGAAGTCCAGTGATCTTCCATTTGTTTAATTCTTCTTTTATTTCAACCATCTGAGAGTTGTGAGGGACAGCCCATGCTGATTTGCATAGAAGAGTTGCTATAGTAACCTTTGAGCCCGTTACTAAAGGCAACCTACTAACTGTAACCTTTAGCTTTATGAGAGCAATATACTTTATGTGTTTTATAGGTTATGAGAGTTATGTGTCATTTATGTCCTCAAGGTGTTTAACTGTATTATGAAGTCAGACTAGTTTAACTTTGAAATTACAGCCTCTTCTGAGAGATTTCTATTTTTGAGAAAATAAAAAATGATGACTTTAGTTTAGACTAATTAGAGAATGGGACCAAATATGACATTATTGCTACTTTATGTGCCCTCGGAAGGGGCATACTAATAGGATTTTTTCTTTTTCAATTTTTCCAATTTAGTGGAATGTTATTGCCTTCTGCCACTTTTCAACACTATCATCATAAAAGTCAAGTGAAGAATTGAATTTTGAGCTTTATAATTCAAGCAAAACAAATGCATTTTGGCCTCTTATCTACTTATTTAAAAAACGCTGCATTTTAATGGTGTATAGTAGATAGGCTATAGTTAAATGTAACAAAATTGGTTTATCTTCTATAGTCCACCTTTTCATTAGAATTCCCCAAATTATGTACTAATTAATGCTTATTCATCAGGATTCTGTCATCTAAATATAAATAAGATCTAAGAGCAAGTGGTCTTCTTCCTGTCTTTCAGAAATGAGAGGACAATTTCTCCTATCTTTGAGCTTTGGTTATCATCTACCCCTGCGTGGAGTGCCCTGATCACTCAACCTCGTTTTCATGTTTATCCTTCAAGTATCAGCTTGAATCCCACCGTTTCAGGCAAGAGTTCCATTCACCAGTACTCTTCACCTGCTCCACACTCCTATAGTACTTATGATCTTTAATGTTCATTGGTACCTATATGCTTGGAAGTCTCGGAAATATTAGACTGTAGAAATACTAAACCAAAAACTCAGTATCAGTTGGGAGAACCTTATCTGAAGTAAATTAAAAGTACCTTTTTCACTGTTGAGATCTTTACATTGCTGCTTCTATTCCTAATGTGCATGGAAGATTTAAACCAAAGTGCCCTTTGTTAATGCAAGTCAGGTTGAATAACTTTATGTCCAAGTTTCTTGCTCTTGAATCTTTCTGAAGAAGTCTCTGATTGCGTCTCGATTCTTACCCTCACTTTTTCTTCTAATTTCCTAAGGCACCTGGCCACTTACCAATCCCACTCCCTACCTCTGGTCACACATTCTATAAACCTGATTTAGATCTCCTTGCTACAGGAATTGCACTAAATGATACTCTGCCTACATTAATGGATATTTCACTTCCATCTGATCTCTTGGGTAGTGAAGCTAGCCAAGATATAAATAAACTTGGATTGGCTGGCTTAGGCTCTTCATTCTTTACTGAAAGTTTCTAACCTCTGTTATGTTTATTTGGTCCATCACCCCAATTTTCTGTTCAGGTTCTTTCTTTCTCTTCACTATTTATGTCAAGCAGAGAGGCAGGAAAGAATTACTGGAGACAGGCTGGCAGGGACCAAAATAGTGCATTTAATGGACATTTGGGCCCTGGTATCACAGCTTGGATTAGGGACATTGCTCAGTCCCCAGGAGTTGTATTTGCCAAATAAAGATGCCTTCCTGGCCCTAAGATGTGAATGGGAACCAGTCAGTGTACCCAAATAGAATATAGTATAAACCCATCTACAGAAGGTAGTGTAGTCATGGGGTTCAGAACAGGCAGGAAAAACTATTTTGGCAACACTTTGTATGACCAGTGGTCAATGTAGGGCACACACTGATTTTCATGTCATGATAGGAGAGAGGATTAAATAGGAGAGGACACTTTTGAAAAGAGGTGAATATGACATAGATATTGAGTATTCATTTGACTGATTAATATTACCATTTTATTGTTAGTGGAAATTTTTTCTTTCACATTCATATACACTCAGTTATATTTTACTTATGTTCACACGGAATTGTTTTGTGTTACTTTTATTATTCAAATGACTTAGATTCCTGACAACCCAAAGCTGTATGCAAGAGAACATAAAGGATTATTTGATAGGGTTGGTATAAATATAATCAACTCTCAATCATTCAGGAACCCTTAGATATTTTCCCCTATCTCTAACAGCTAGTCATTTTTTTCCAAACCTATTGAGTATATCCATGTAGTATAAATAACATATTTCATGATTGTATTTGATAAGTTCCTCAAGATTCGTGATTTTCAAACCTGCGTTTATTGATATAATGCTGGTTGGATCATTATTTGATACCACTAAGTTTTGAGAGTATTCTGCAACTCCCTAAAACTCTTCATGATTTCCTTAAAATCCTGTTTCTTTAAAGTATTCATTTAAATAAATAAATAAATTTCTGTATTCTTGTGATGAATGCTACCATTTCTGGTTTTCTTTCATCCTGCATAAATAGCTTCATATTTTAGAAATATCACAGACATATGCATTTTTAATGGGAAAATCTGGGGTTGGGAAAATTTACGATGTTTTTACATAAATCTTAATCAAATTAAAAAACAGTGCTAGGCAAATAATTATTAATAATAATAATGGGAAAGAAGTAAATTTTTTATTTGGTGCCTCTTTGTTGGGTCACCATTGTGTTGGGTATCAAAGCACACTTACCTGTATTTGGGAGTTAATAATCATATGCTTCAATTAGGCAAATTCAAAAATTAGCATTTATTTCATTCTTCCTTTGGTGTCTTCCTTATTTCTTGCTGCGTCCTTTCCTTCCTTTTTTTTCCTCTTTTCTTCCTTCCATCTCTCTGGATTTTTCTTTAAGAGTAAACATTATTTTATTTATTCATAATTTTGAATGAGTTAGAGTTGGGAAATGGTCTCAAAGGCACATTTTTTTTTGCAAGGTTAGTGGAAGAGGGAAAGGCTCTGGAAACTTTATTTTTCCAATAAATCAGAGATGAAATATTTGCTGGAAACCCTAAACTTGTCTCCACTTTGCACTAGTTAAGTCTCATACAATTCTTTACCTATATTCCTTCATTTACATGGAAATAAAGAATAAGCTTTACTATTATTTATTCTAGCATTACTGAAACCTTCTACCCATTGAACAGCTCCCCATTTTCTAGGCCCTGGAAACGCTATTTTACTCTCTGCTTCCATTAGTTTTGAGTCATGCACTATTTGTCTTGTGACTGGCTTATTTTTCTTAGCATAATGTCTTCCACGTTCATCCATATTGTCACAAATGGCAGGGTTTCCTTTTCTTGTGGCTGAATAATATTCCATTGTATGTATATACCACATTTCCTTTATCCATTCATCTGTCAGTAAATACTTGGATTGTTTCCAAATGTTGGCAATTGTGAATAATGCTACAATGAACATGGGGGTACAGATATTTCTTCAAGATCCTGATTTCAATTATTTTGGATACATATTCAGAAGTAGGATTGCTGGATCATACAGTAGTTTTATTTTTGAGTTTTTGGGGAAACTCCATACTTTTTCAATAATGGTTGCACCATTTTATATTTTTACCAATAGTGTAGAAAGTTTCCAGTTTCTCCATATTCTTACCAACACATTTTTTTTACTTTCCGATGATAGCTTTCCTAGCTAGTGTGAAGTAGTACCTCATTGTGGTTATTTGCATTTCCCTGATGTTGAGTGATTTTGAGCATCTTTGTATAACCTATTGGCCTTCATTATGTCATCTTTGGAGAAATGTCTGTTCAAGTTATTTGCCCATTTTCAGTCATTTGTTTTGTTTCTGTTAAGTTGTAGTAGTTAGGTAATAATATGGTTATTGTGCACTTCAGAATTTATTAAGAGGGTAGATCTCAGGGCGCTTGGGTGGCTCAGTTGGTTAAGTGGCTGCCTTTGACTCAGGTTGTGATCCTGGGGTCCTGGGATCCAGCCCCATGTTGGGCTCCCTGCTCAGTGGGGAGCCTGCTTCTCTCTCTCCCTCTGCCTGCCGCTTCCCCTAATTGTGCTCTGGCTCTCACTATCTCTCTGCATCAAATAAATAAATAAAATCTAAAAAAAAAAAAAGAGGGTAGATCTCTTGTAAAATGTTCTTAACATAAAAAAGCCCAAAACAACAAAAAATTGGAAAATGTTGGAAATATATATATATTTCCTTGTTTGTGGTGATTGCATAATGGGTGTTTGTTTATGTCTTAACTTATCAAACTGTACACATTAAATGTGTGATTATTTGTATATCAGTATAACTCAGAGCTGTTAAAAATGAATAAGATTAATTATTAAAGGATGTTAAGATGAAATGAGCTTTGAAAAGAAATTCAGTTAAATCTCATTAACTTGGAGCCAATTTGGAATGCTAGACAATTTTGTTCAAGAATGAAGTAAAGTTGAAGTGTTCCTTAATTTTTTTGAAGGACAAATGATTGGTTCAGAATTACAACTGCATGAATGTGTTAAGTATCCTTCCTTTCAACTGCATTTAAAATGTTCCATTCATTACTATTTTTTCTTTTCTTTGTTCATAACAATCCCCCAATTAGTAACAACGATAACAAACTGTATTGAATTGAAATGTTTCCCCAAAACTCATGTGCTTCCTGAAACCTCAGGATGCAGACCATTTTTGTAGTAAGGTCCTTGTATATGTAATTAAGATGAGTTTAAGTTAAGATGAAGTGATATTGGAGAAGTGTGGGCCCTTAATCGATGACCGATGTCTTTATATGGAGAGAAAGAGAGACACAGAGACACACAGGAGAATGCCATATAATAATGGAGATGTAGATTGAAGTGATGGATCTACAAGCCAAGGAATACCGAAGATTGCTAGCAACACCAGAAGCCAAGAGAAAAGCATGAAGCAGATTTTTCCTTAGAGACTAATAGAAACAGAGAAGGGAATGGTGGGTTCAGGGGCTGGAGGGTGGGAGAAAAGAGTTTTGAGGACTCTTATATACACCATGGCGATTATAGATAACAACAGTGAATTATACAGTTGAAAGTTTCTGAGACTAGGTGTTAAAAGTTTATCACCACACATGCAAAAGGTGATTATGTAGTTGATGGAGGTGTTAAGTAATGGTATTGTAATTATTTTGCAGTATCCAAGCGTATGAAAACGACATGTCGTACACCTTACAATTACGCAATGCTGTATGTCAGTTATATCTCAATAATGCAGGAATATAAATAAAGAGGGACAAAATGTAATCTTAGACCCTGATTAGTTCACTGTCGATTATGGAGGACAGACTTGTAATGAGATAAGGACAATAGAGTATAATAAGTGCTGGCAAAAAGGTAAGCACAGGCTATTTAATGGAAGCCCATAGAAGGAAATTCTTACTCATTCTTGTGTGAACAAAGGTTTGCTTGACATGGTAATTAATCTCAAATTAATCTTAATGAATCATCAGTTGTTAGGAGTAAAAGGTAGACAGGAGAGCAAGAAAGTAAATCAAGTAGAGGAAATAACATGTGCAAATGTCCGGCATAACAAGGGCTCATTTTGACAGTTGCAAAATGTTTTATTATGACCACAGCCTGCAGTGAAAGGAATAGAATGATGGAATAAGGCTAGAGTGGTTATCAGGGTACACATCAGGGAAGGCCTTGTGTGACACATTAAAGAGTTTGAACTTTACCCTGAGAGTACTGGGGAACTGGTTAAGCATTTTAAGCCTGAAACATCCTGCTCAGATTAGTCATTTAGAAGAATCACCCTCGCTACACAATAAATAATAAATTTGAGACAGGCAAGACAGAAGGCAGAAAGATTCGTTAAGAGGCTGTTATAATAATTCATACTAGAGAAATTGTGGCCCAAATTAAGATAGCAGCAGCATGGATGGAGAGAAATGGAGATATTCACCTTACACTGAGAAAATAGAATATTTATTTATTTATTTATTTATTTATTTATTTANGCTCTGGAGCCCTCAGTTTGTTTCTCAGAGTCCATAGTCTCTCATGCTTCATTCCCACTTATGATTACCCCCTCTTTCTTTATCCCTTTCTTCTCCTACCGATCTTCCTAATTCTTATGTTCCATAGATGAGATAAAACATAAGAAAATAGAATATTTAGACTTTTCTAATTGATTTGATTTGAAGGGTGGAGGTAAGCAGCCAGGCATGATTCCCAGGTGTCTGGTTTAGACATTAAGGATGCCATTCACTAAGTTAAGGAATACAGGAGAAGAAACTTGTGAAATAGTTAATTGAGATGAATCTTCTGTAAGAAATATTATACAGCTATTAAAAATCATAGACTATGTAGTAATAGCATGTCCTAATAAGAAATTTATGCTACCAACTTAAGAAAAGCAGGATGTAAAATTTTACATGCACTATTATTATGGCTAAGTAAAATATGCAAAGAAAAATTTTATAGGGAAATAAAAGAAAATGCTAAAAATGCTTATATTAAAGCATTGGAATTTTATTTTCTTTTATCTATTTTATAATTGCTAAAATGGTCTGATTATGTTGGTTTCATAATGGAAAATGTTCTAAGAATAAAACATTTAAAAATAATTGCCCAATCTAACATAAACCAAGGTAACATAAATAAAATATTAAAAGTCTAATTTCTTGATTCCTAATGTTTATTACATAAAATATAATTCCTATCACTTTTTATAACATTTTGATAAACTCAAGTTAGTAACTTATTGACAATTGAGTTGAGATGAAAAATTAGAGGCAAACGAATATCTCTAAGGAAGTTTTCTGTTCACTGTCTGCACAAGGAACAACTTCCCAATGGCGCTAACTAAAAGACAGATGAAGATAACTAGTGCCCAGTCATTTTTCCTAGGTTGAAGAATTAAAGGACCTTTTTCCATTATGGACTGAAAAAAATGATCTATCAGAGAATTTTTATAATGCTTAGCATAAATATTCTGAATTCTTCTTGCTAAATTGGAATCAGGAATTTGAAGTATTTAAACCTACTTTTTTTTACTTCTTCATTTTAAGACAAGTATTATACCCTATGTATAGATAACTGACCAAAATGCTCTCCCTTATGCAGTTATTGTAAAATCTATTAATCAAAAACATTTTCAGGTCGCCTGGGTGGCTTAGTCAGTTAAGCATCTGACTCTTGATCTCAGCTCAGGTCTTGATCTCAGGGTTTGTGAGTTCAAGCTCCACATTGGGCTACATGCTGGGTGTGGAGCCTACTTAAAAAAAAAATCAAAAAACAAAAAACATTTTTTTAAGAAAACTAATTCTCTCACAAACATATCTTTGTAAATTCAGATTTTAATACATTCCTTTAGAGCAGATGACATGCAAATTTTAATACATTCAGAAGATTTATTGATTGGATGTTTTGTAAATGAATTAACTATAGGATTTCTTTAAATAGTCAATTTGGATCAGACCTTTATTATGTCATTTATTTTACCCTAAATATAGATATTTCTTTGGAACTTTCTTGGAAAAGACCAAGTATGAGAAGGATTTTTATTGAAAGTTGGCACAGATTTGCCTGGTTTTGGATACATTTATGCTCCAGAAGGCTGAGAACTCTGGTTGTAATAGTTAAAATGATAATAGTAGATAACACTTATAGGCACTAAGTGCTTTATTATATCAAAGAATTTTACCTCCACAATAACTCTAAGACTGTAATATCCTAGTTTTAAAAATAGAGAAACAGAAGCCCAGAAAGGTTAAATCAGTCAATCTAAGCCACACACCCAATAAAACAGCCAGGATTTGAGGTAGTAAATATGGCTCTAGCATCTGTACTCTCAACCACTGCATGTTGCATCTTTTGTACAAATTATGTTTTCTCATTCAGGTTGACAAATTTTGTAGACTTATGTGGCAATGTGAGATGAATTCAATTTCTACAATATATGAAGTAGAAGTATACACACACACACACACACACACACACACACACGAATGAATATATATATTCCATTTAAAGTCCAGATAATTGTCAAGCAACTTAGCTTTGGTTTGAATTTCAAAGTAGTTTTCCACTTCACATTTTAGAAAATGCATACTCTTTACTGTCTAAATTTATTCAAAGCTCTTAAACATGAAATGTTACAATGCATAACACACTCTTTTTAAGTGTCTTGCTTGACATCTTAAAATTTATTTAAAAAAATTGAAGCCATGTTATTCATCATGTAGTCATACAAATAAACTCTAATGACCCATTTTGTACATGACATGATTTATTACTTTTCTTATTTTATTTAGACAAAGAATGCTATGCATCTCTATGATGGTATCTGCCTTACTTTTGAAAGATACGAGGATAAAGTTCAATTAAAATTCTCAGTAGAGAATTCTCAGTAGAAAGATGTACAGGCTATACTTCATATGATAATCACAAGTCCTAATTTAAATGTACTTTTATAATATATATTCAAAAAGTATTTTTACCTAACTTGGGATGTGGTGTACTTTTCACATAGAAACACTCAGAATTCTGTTTTTTAACTATTCCTTTTGCTAAACTTTTATTTTCTGTCTCAGTGAGATATTTTTCCAGGAATCAGAGAGTTTTGGAAGAAAACAAATTGCATTTTCATAGGTAAAATAAATAAAAAATGATAATTTAAAAACTCATCTACAAATAATGTTCATACAGATTCAAGTATAATTAATGAAAGTCATTTTGCCCTTCTCTGTTAAATGTTTGAGAGTGAAAGAAATTTGTTAAAGGATTGAAAAATACTTGAAAGATTTTCCATGTCACATTAATGTTTAGTGGCAAGTTTATCACCTTTTTTCTTTGTGGAATTCTTTTTTTTTAATTGAAGTATAGTTGATATACAATATTAAATTAGTTTCAGGTGCAAGTTGACAACTCTACACAGTATGCTATACTCAATGGAAGTATGGCTACCATCTGTCACCATATGACACTGCTGTAATCTCATTGACTATATATCCTATGCTATACCTTTCATTACCCTGACTTACTCATTTTGTAACTAGAAGCCTGTACATCCTAATACCCTTCACCCACTTCTCCCATCTCCATCCCCCTCCATTCTGGAAACCATCAGTTTGTTCTCTGTATTTATGGGTCTTTTGTGTTTGTTTCTTTGTTCACTTGTTTGGCGTTTTTAGATTCTACTTATAAGTGAAATCACATGATAATTGTCTTTGTCCAGCTAATTTCACTTAGCATAATACCCTCTAGGTCCATCCATGTTGTTGCAAATGGCAAGATCTCATTCTTTTTTATGGCTGAGTAATAGCCCACTGTGTATATGTGTGTGTGTGTGTGTGTGTGTGTGTGTGTGTGTGCGCATGAGTGTACCATATCTTCTTTATCCATTTATCTATTGATGGACACTTTGGTTGCTTCCATATCTTTGCTACTGTAAACAATGATGCAATGAACATAGAATATGGCAGATATGGGGGTTACTCCTATTATCCATTCTCCCCTTAGGAAAAGGATCTTCAGTTTTTGACTGGATTCGTGGCTACCCATAATAAAAATTAAACTCATAGATGTTTACTAAAACTAAGAATGTCCATGTGATTAAATGCTGGCTAAGAAAATACAAACAGAAACATACATATTCCTTGTGCTTTCTCCTTTCCCACTGGCCAGAATATTTACATGTAGTTGAGTCATCTCAGATCATGAAAATAAGGACAAAATTCCATGGTGGAACAAAGAAATGAAAGGTACTGGATTCCTAGCATCATGAAATCACCACGTTAGTGATGGAATATTTGGACCCAAAGTGCTAAAATCCTGTCTTGTTGAATCAACTATTATTTTAGGTCTCTGCTAGAGTAGTCAAAGCTATACTGTAATTTATAGCCATTTAGCTAAAGAGATTGTGCTCCTGTTAATGAGCTAACTTTTGTATCTCATTTCTCATTCACCAATTATTTTCCTTCTAAAGTGAAACCAGGAATAAATATTATATATTTATGTATATAAATATATACATATTTATATTTATATATAATTTACTATGAAAATGGTTTTAAGTTGTCATTAGCCAGGAGATACAGAAAATGAAATTTACTTATTTATTACTGTCATTCAAATTAACTGACAAATACATAGAAACAGATGGTCTGGATGGTAAAATACAAATTACAACCTTTAAATCCAGATATTTTATGGTCTTAATAAAATGTTAATGTTAATAACATAAATAAGAATATGACATCCTAAATTTTATTGCTGCTGCTCAGAACTGTTCTCTCAGATGCTCACATAGTGTTTCATCAGAATAGAGAATGAATTAATCAGTACTTCTGTTACTAGATTTTCAGTCATATTCTGTTAATAGGTAGTTAGAGAATAAAATAACAAGAGCTCTAGAACTAAGGTTTCTTTATTCCTAATCCAGGATCCTTTCTGATTATACTAGGTATAGATATAGTAATTTGCCTTTAAGACTATTAAATTTTCTTTTTTCATCTACACTTTTTTAATACCTGATGCCTTTAAGTGTTTTGTAACTACTCTGATATCACTTTTTAAATGTTGAATTTAAATGTTGAATTGGGAAGTTTTGAGTTCAGTTAATGGTAAGATTCGTATCTCATAGTAGGTAACTTCAAATAAATTTTTTTTGTTAATTTAATATTTCTAGTACAATTTAATTAACATTTATTCATTCACTGAAAACCCATGTCTCTGTGGTTCCTGGACCCAATTCCAATGTGTCCATGGAGGCTTTCCCATAACAACAAGCAATTATTGGATACCCTGCTGTTGTCTACTCAATTCTCAGGTATTGGTCTCAGTCCCACAAGACCCCCCCTTTACTTATCTCAAGCCTGGGTTGTTACCTGTACTTCCAACAGACTGGCTATAAATCATGGGTTCCCATGATCCAGCCCTTGAGTTTGATTAATTTGCTAAAGTAGTTCACAGAATTCAGGAAGCCAACTTACTCACTAGATTACAGATTCATTACAAAGGATATTAAAGGATATGAATCAACGCCAGATGAAGAGATATATAAGACAAGGTCCCAAACAAAGAAGCTTCTTTCCTCATGGAGCTTGAGGGCTAGCACAGCGGCACCTGGAAGCATTTGGTTTTCCCAACCTGCAAGCTCCCCAGTCCTCCTACTTGTGGGTTTTTATGGAGGCTTCAATAAATAAACATGATTGATGAATCATTGTCCATTGGTGGATTGGTGATTGATTGAACCTCAAACCATTCTCCCCTCCCTGGAAATGAGGGGATGGGGCTGGAAGTTAGAACCCTCCATCCAGGGTTGAGTCCCCTGGCAAGCAACCCCCATCCTTGGAAGTTCCTAAAAGTCACCTTCATTACATAGACCCACTTGTGGTGGAAAGGGGCTTGTTATGAATAGCAATACACCCATTTCACCTTCATGGCTCTAAAGTGTTTCCAATAACCAAGGACAGGAGGCCAATTATGACAAAAGATGCTTTAGTCACTCTTACCGCCAAGGGTTTTGGGAGCTGTGAACCAGGAAAGGTGGATGAAGACCAAATACATATGTGAAATGTATTTTGGTCATCTGAATGACCAAAGGTATATTGCTTATAAATCACAATATCACAGTCCACCTGCTGGTCTTTGAACAAAAATGGTCATACCTGTCACAGCACTTACACTTAGTGTAGCACTTATAGGACAGATAGAGCAATAGTACAAACAAAATATGCCTAACATTTGGAGAATGTGGGATAGATTTAAAGAAACAACTCATTTGTCCTACAAAACCATTACAAACAGTTATATATTCTTCTACTAGTTTATTCTTTCTCCCTCTCTGTTTACAGCTAGTTGTACCTTATGATAAACTGAATGAGCAAATATATATGTATTTCTTATAAAACACAATATCACAACATGTAATTGTAATGACTAATAATAGATAACATGATTCCTATAGATAAATATGCATTTCCAAGCATTATGGAACTGCAAAATTCTTTGATTTTATATATCTTCATTGTAGGATATAATGCTGACACCTGGCCATAGCAACAGCATAGTTCCTTCATGATTTTGTCTCTGTTTTCTTATGTGTTTTTCCCCCCTCAGGCATTCTGTTTGATGCTGTAACTTTCAGAGATATCATACTATTTTTAGTTCCTTAACGTTGAAATGTTCTGTCACGTTTTCACATAGCGCTCTTCACTTAACATGGGTTTCAGTGTCACTTTCTGTGGAGTTCCCTGACTCCTGTAGGGGCCAAAGGCAGGCTGCCCCAAGATGAACCACTTTGGCAAAAAGATCATTTTTGAGTTAAAAACAATCAAAACCCAGCAGATTCCAGAAAAGCTCTTTAGCTCTCCCTCAACTGCCTAAAAAGAATTTAGATGGAGGAAGAAAGGCTCCAGGAAGACAGCTATCACCATAGAGCACTACATTATTATAAGAACTACGTGTGGTGGACAAGGAGGAACTTAGCAAGGGCTGTTTGATCAAAGCCCTCTATGTCCCATGGTTTTTGGATGGCCCTGAAAACATTTGTTTACCATGTTTACTCTTTTACATCTTCCTATAAATTCCATTCCTTCTCTTTGAAGTCCCAGACCCCTACCCTCTTCTTCCTAGTTCAGAATGACCTATATACCTCATTTTTCCTGACTGTCTTTAGAATTTCATGTCTGTGTGTGTTCCCCATATGTATGAAATTAAATTTGATTTCTTCTTGCTAATCTGCTCATGCCAATTTGATTCTTAGTCAGGGTAGAAGGACCTTGAAGTGCAGAGGAAATTCTTCCTCTCAAAACTCCCATAGGAGGACTCAGGGACTTTCTGTATGTTTCCACTTTACCTTCTATTTATCTGCATTATAACTGTTATTACTTTGGTGTAATTGTCATTTGTACACATCTGTCTCTCCAATATATTTAAGTTGGATGAGAAGAGGAGTCTTACTTTTACATATATTTTCATTATTTTAATCTTATAATTTGCAGTAACTTTAGACAGCTGTATAACATAGCCAACATAACTCTCTTTTGATGCATCAAATGATGATCGATGTTTTGCTAATAATACCTCACAGGTGTTTTACCTTAAGTTTTAACCACAGAGCATAAAATAAAACAATAATTCTTTTATTTTATGAGTATTTCATTTAATGATTTTTTAAAAGTTTTAAATAATTCTTTTCATAAAGCATTCATGTTGCTAGGTACCATTCTACAGCCTTGTTTCCTGGGTCATTGGCTATTTTTCCTTCTATTACTATTTTAGTTAAGGAATTTTTTTTCTGTTATTTGGCATAATTTCATCATGCCATAATCTTAATGTAGAAATTCTTTCAAACATATCTATGTCTACTTCATTTTCTTTAAGAAAATGAAGGAACTTAAATAGCCAAGACATGCATGGTATCACTTGATTTTCAGTGATTCACAGGCTTAATTCCCATTCAGTATAAAACAGTATGTTTATCTTTTTCAGTGTCACATCATGAGAAAAGCATATGATTTTTAGACTCTATATTCTTTAAAAGCAGGACTCCTTTAGGAAACAAGTACATGACTTTTCAAAAGAGGTTTGGCCATGAAAAGCAGTGTCTGTGGAAATCTCTTTGCATTATCTACCCCAGAATCCTAACATTTAGTGTTTCTATGCTGTTTTGTTTTGTGGTTTTTTGTTTTGTTGGTTTTTTGTTTTGCTTTGTTTTTGTTTTTTGTTTTTGGCTTTTGGATTTACCCCTAGCTGAATCCTCTTTTTCTCTCAAGACTGCAGTGCCTCTTCTTAATTTTACATGTTGTCTTTACATCTGCTTCTAGTCACATATTTAAGATAGATTAGATCCATGTAATATTGTTACTGAAACAGCCAAGTTTGGCTGGTCATCACTGAAAAAGCCAATAATCAAGAGACAAGTGTTGACTGGAAAGGAATATGAACTTTATTCAGGAGTCCAACCATGTGGGGAGAAGGCGGACTCTTGTCTAAAAACCAACTCCAAGGTTTCTGCTTGGCCCAAAGATTTTTAAAGCAACCTTAGTCAGTTAATTAGTAAAAGGGGAGCACATTAGTCTATAACACTTCTTGATTGCATGCCAACTCAGTAGTATGCCAGCTATATGTTACGGTAGTGCTTGGAAGGTGTATATTGGCTCCCCAGTGACGGTGGGGAGATAGTCCAAGAGAATTTGATTCTGAGTCTTTCTGGGAAACAGTGCATGACCTACAGATGTACAAAGAATGGTTTAGTTAATCAGTCGCTAGGGCTAGAGGTGCATGCTAAAACTTAAAGACTACTGAGTTGGCTGGAGGGACCAAGGCAACAGCTTCAATATTGACAAAAAATAATTTGTTTTTATAGTTAGCTATTGGATTAACTGAACTTCCAGTTTCCATAAAGGATATATACAGTGTGACTTTTATTTAAAATTTTAAAGTAAATTAAGTTAGGAAAACAAATTGATTCCCTTTGCTTATAATTTTCATAATGGTGTTGTTTGTCCCCGAGGCTGGAAAGTGCACTCACATATTAAGGAAGGGAAACACTCCCTTTTACAAAAGCAAATTTAAAAGTAAGGACATGCTACTTTAAGCACTCTGGAATTTTATGCATTTGCTAATGATTGTAAAGAGATGTACAATAGATCATTTCCAGGGTTGAAGGTTTGCCCTTTTACATTGATGAAAAATTATAGAGGCATCATACTAATGTCACAAGTAATGGAAATCATTTCTAAACTTGGGGAGGTCAAATGTGGTTTGTAGTAAGTAAACTGCATTTGCTGAATCAAGTTTTTCAATCTAATTAGTTTAAAGGCTCTGTGTATACCTTATGACCTTTGAAACAGTTATCCATTTGAAAAGATTTTTGCCCCCTAGACCTCTGTGAACTATTTTCAGTATATGACAAATTTAATATATAAAATATTTCCAGACTAACTTTTTTTTTTATTCAAGTTTTGGTCAAAAGATTGTACTTAGATTGGGAAGACTACAGATAATCTGAGAAAGCAGACTGATTTTTGAAAATATCAATACGTTTTAAAATTTATTATCTAACAAGCAAAATAAAGATAAGATCATGGATCAGGCAACAGTAAATAGGCTCAAAAATCTTTGTTTCCAGGCTCTATGAGCTTTGGAATTTCTTTTTGCCAAATCAACTTGACCAAACTTAAACTGCCAAGAACAAATAACAGATAAGCCATCAGAGATGTCATTTTCCTTTTTTCTCTTAGAATATAAACCTATCTCAAAACTTTGAACCAAGGCACATAAAGAGTTATCCTAGAAGGACTGTGAAGTTACAATTTTACACTACGCAGAAATACATGAAAATTCTTTGAGCTTGCAAGTTTGATGGAGTATTTCAGGACAACTGCTTAGAACTCTTGACAATGTTCAAAATACAGAGATTTGTGGAGGAAAATCCTGGTATTTGCTGTAGTTTCATCAGATGTTTACATAAAAAAAGTATATAATTGTTTCCTTGAAAGTGTGTGTACGTGCTCCACATGTGTGACTTACCTTCTACCAGAGAAAGGACCCAAAATACCAGCTCTTGTTATTAGTTAGCACTCTCTACATACATACATCCTTCCAAACATTTTCTTCTTTCTATATCTGTTGTCTTGGTGGATGATTCTATCAACCATAATGTGACCCAATTAGAAAGTCTGAATTATTTACCTTTTCTCAAAGACAATTAAATAAAACTCAGCAACTGGTAGGTCTTCACCTTTTGGCTATAATGGAGCAACTTCAAATAGACTAATCCTCCTGAAAACAATATTTTTGAAATCTGGACAAAATATAAAATCAACTGATTGAAGCATCAGAGAACAACCAAGGCAGTAGAACTAAGAAGCTAAGATTCCAGAATAAAGGATAAAACTTTGACGTGAAGCTCATATTTGCCTCCATTTTGCTCCTGAAACATTTGCCTATTTCTACTGAGGACAAAATAAGCTAAAAGTCATAAATTCTGAAACTTGCCACAGTTTAACTGTGCAAAGCAGCCAGGATTCAAAGTGTCAGTAACTCAGAGAGAGAGAGAAGTTGGAGAAAAGTAAACCTGACACTTCTTCTTTTTTTAAATTTTAATGTTTTTTTTTATCATAATATGTTAGTCACCATACAGTACATCCCTGGTTTCTGATGTAAAGTTCGATGATTCATTAGTTGCGTATAACACCCAGTGCACCATGCAATACGTGCCCTCCTTACTACCCATCACCAGTAAACCTGACACTTCTGTCACGATTTTTCTCAAGGCCAACTTCTTACTACTCGTGCATGGACAAGACTCCAAGAAGCAAGCAAAAAGCAGTTGAGAAACTAAAAAATTAAGCAGAGACTTGAGTGGTCATGGGATGTTGAAGAGACAAAAATTCTATGTTAACAAATGGAGCAAGTCCCCTAGATTCTCAGCTAAGCTCTCTGAATACCTCTGGAGACACTCTATGCAGCTATGGTAAGTCATTGCAACCTAGGAGGGATAGAGTTCCCCACTTATTAGCAATAGGGAGATAGGGTAGTTCCTGTCTATTCTCAAGCCAATGATTTCAATTTCCATGAACTCTGCAGACCTCTAAAAACCTTCTAATTCTGTTCTCCATCTTTTTAAAATTCAGCCATAATTTTGTTCTTCCTATTGCTTTGTGGAATCAGAAGAGCCACTGAAAAATTGGATGTTGGGCCAAAGACTCTCAGGCAAATTTGGGTAATTTTTTATTCTTTACTTAACTAAGATGAGGTTATAAGGTGGCAAAACTACTATTTGCATTTTGGGAGGAGAATCTGGCACCGTTGTTCTCTGTGGTGGAAAAAAACAAATACGTTATCACGTACAACAGAGCATACTTGGAAAGTAAGTCTCTCTGATTACATAAGCTTCCATAGACAATATTATAAAGGCTGTGGAGAATTCAGGAACTGCAGCTGGGGTGCTGTCATTGATGATTCTGAAAGGACTAAAGAAAAGCATTGATAAACTCAAATTCCTATATTTGTACAGTACAAACAGACTGAAAATCAGGTGCTTTTACTGATTATGCTTAAGGAGTCTTTGTTATCTTTGAGTTACAGTACAAAGATACTGGAAAACCAAAGTTAGTGTTGGGAGGAAAAGGATGAGCTCATTTTCAGTTTTATGGGGGATAATTTTACTTTGTCAGGTTAGAGCACTTTTGAAAGAATGAGATATGAATGTGAATTCTGGGCAGCAAAGAGGATTGAACATACTGAATCTTTGTAATTTCTGATTTCTCTGGATTTCTATATACTTTGGAAAAGCACCTCAGTTTTCTATTTGGGGATATTACCCACCTCCCAAGAGTATATAGTTTTGGTGGAAAGTATGGGAAAGATGGAGGAGACGATCCTCCGTCTGCTACTCTATTACTGCCATGGGGGAGGCTGCAGGACCTACATTTGGCCAGTCAGAATCTCTATTCTCAGACTGTAGCCTTGGAGTGAGTGGAGTGAGTGAATGGATGAAGGGAATCATTGGAGATCATGTACATAGCTGTAGTAGGGGAGAACGGTGTCCTCAGTGGACCATTCTGCAAATGTCCAGACTCTGTCTTTCTGATGTCTCAAACCTCAGGCTGTCATTTTTTTTCTCTGTTTCCATTATTGGTGATCCTTCAGCTCCAGTTAAACCAGAGAGGATCCAAATGTCTTTTATTAAATTTCTTTATACTTAATAAAGCAGAAGTAACTTTTACTGCTTGTATCCAAGAACTCTAATTGATGCCTATGTATTTCATAGGAAATGAAAGAAAATCATGTGAAATAATTCACAGAAAGTCTTAACATAATGCCTGCTATATAAAAAGTATTGATTAAATGTGTGTTATCAATTTTTATAATCAATAGAATAATGGAAATGACAATTGGAATTTTCTTATGTTCAATGAAACTTACGTATTTTTACACAGTAGAAACTTAAGTCATCATCTTTTACCCCAGTTAGAGTTCCAAGGTGTATGTACTTAGTTCAAGAAGTCTAATTTGATTTAGACTCTCAGTGCCTTTTCCACTGTCCAATAAACCCTTTAAAAATTGGCACTGAACCAGAAGGATATGGGCCTAAAAGCTTGTAGGACTGTGAGAGACTATAATCTACCCTTAAGTAACTGACAACTACGTATCCTGATGGAACCATTCTCAGTCAGCCATTCTGCTGAGAATAACATTTGTCTCCATGATTCTAGTCTGAAGCTAAAAGGCAACTATGGTGGATTAACTGCTTTGTTGTAAACTGCATGAATGCTGAGTCAGTTAGAAATCCTTTAAAGACAGTTTGAGTTCCTCTTTTGCTCATGAATGCATTTTTCTCTTTAGATATGTTTTCACATGCCAGAAACAAGGTTGAGATGTTCTGACTGATTATTTCTTACTGTCCTTAGAAGAGAGGGACTTTCCAGCACAATATCTAGTTTAATATATTATAGAAAATATTGTGCACATTTTCATTAAACATAATTTTACAATTTTTAAATAGTATTTCCAATGCATGTTTTATTTTCCATGAATGAGATTATAATTTTCTAAAAGGGGGGATATCATTATGTTGTTAGATGAAAACTAGCTTTCCAACTAAAGCCAAAATTCCCAATGTCTTCTCTGGGCCTAGCCAAGTCTCTATCTTTCTGTTAAAAGAGAGTAAATATTATGACTGCAGAGTGGAATGTAGGTAGAGACAAAAAAAATGGGCTTAGGAAATACATCATAGTTTCTTAACTGAGTCATTTGGTATATTAATATGAGACATCTATATAAACCAATCCTTATAAGTAATAAGTACAAAATATAGTCATGTGCTAAGTGTTACTAAGAACAAAAGAAAGTAATCAGTTCTTCCTGGGAGTGGGTTTGAAGGAAAAGCCTTTCCAGAGAGTTGAGTTCTCAGTTGCACCTTGATAATTAGTAAGTGATTGCTTAGACAAGGGCATTTCCAGTCTTTAAAAATAGCATTATTAAATGGTATAAGGTCATAAAAGTGAATAGATTGCTCAGAATTGAACTAGCCAAGTGTGGCTAAAGTGGTCAGAGTTCAATGTTGGGGCAGGGAGTGATGGGAATAAAGATGGTGAAATAAGTTGAGAGGACTCTGAAGGCATGGTAGAGAACTTAAGATTGTTTTGCAGGCGGAGTTATATGCTGGAAGTAACACCGTTCTTTTTTGGGGGGGGTTCCTTTTATTAATTTAAATTCAATTAATTAACATATAGTGTATTATTAGTTTCAGAGGTAGAGTTCAGTGATTCATCAGTTGCATAGAACAGCCAGGGCTCATTACATCACAAGCCCTCCATAATGCCCATCACCCAGCTACCCCATCCCCCCAATCCCCCCCCTCCAGCAACCTTCAATTTGTTTCCTACTCTTAAGTCTCTTATGGTTTGTCTCCCTCCCTGATTTCATCTTGTTTTATTTTTCCCAGGTTTGTTTCTTTTACTAACCAGAATCATGCTGTATGTATTATTCTTTGATGCGCTTGTTGGAGATGTTCTCAGCTTAGCACAGTCCTTTTATCCATTATATATTCCACATAAATAGTGTCACTGTTTGGATTGCTTCATTTTGCTTTTACAATTATGCCCACTTTTGTGCTCAACTAACGCCACAGGCAACAGACTCTGCCCACAACAGGCAGAGAGCCATTGCAGTCTGGACTAAAGGCAAACACAACTCCGCCACAACAGTAGGACACCCCTGTAGCAACACACATGGGAGACACCCCTGAAGCACCATTTTCTGTTGAAAAGGAGACATTGCATTGCAGGACCTCTTCTTCATAAAAGCACCACTTTCAAGTGCAGGAAACGTAGCTGACTTTCCTAACACATAGAAACAGACATAACAATAGACAAAATGAGGAGACAGAGGAATATGTCCCAAATGAAAGAACAGAATAAAGTTAGAGCAAGAGAGCTAAGCAAAATGGGGATAAGTAATATGTCTGATAGTGAATTTAAAATAATGCTCATAAAGATACTCACTAGAATTGAGAAAAGAGTGCAGGACCTCCACGAGATCCTCCACCAAGAGATAGGAGATGTAAAAAAGAGCCAATTAGAGCTAAAAATAGACCACCTGGAATAAATAGTAAACAAGAGGAAGTAAGAAAATGGATCAGCCACCCAGAGGACAGAATAATGGAGAGTAATCAAGCTGAGCAGATGAGAGGGGAAAAAATAAAAATATGCAAAATGAGAATAGACCCAGGGAAATTAGTGACACTGTCAAGCATAACAGTTGCATGATAGGGATCCCAGAAGGAGAAGAGAGAGAAAAGGAGGCAGAAGATTTGTCTGAAGAAATAATAGTTAAAACCTTCCTGAATCTGGGGTGGAAAGAGAAATCCCAGAGTTTCCCAGAAAAACAACAGTTAAAAGCAAAACCAGCCACGTCCCTGTCACACACGATGCCATTGGCTTGTGGGTCCCAAATTCACAGTCCAGCCAGCCTCCTATCTGAGTCAGCATGCACAGCCTGCCACCTGCTCAATGCCAAGTCAATACACCTTCACCTCAGATTGACAACGGCTCAAACTGACACTCTTCCCCTCAAATTCCAGCCCTGTGCTCAAGTTTGTGCACAAAAGTAGCCCCATTCTCTTTGTATTCTAGAATTGCATAATGAGGCAGCCCTGCTTCAAAGATACTGAAAACATACTCAAGAGGATTAGAACAGGAATGACACAATCCAATTTGTATCTTAGAAAGATGACTCTGGCAAGAAAATGGATAAGGGGGTTAGACAGTGCTGTCTAATAAAAATAGAATGCAATCCACATATGTACTGAAATTTTTTTAACTAGAAATAAACAGATAAAGTTAATTTTCATGTTTTATTTAACCCAATTTACCCCAAATATTATGATTTTAATATGTAGTCAATATAAGCAGTATTAATGTGATATTTTATATTTTCCTTTCCATATTATGTCATCAAAATCTGGTGTGTGTATTTGAATTCAGACTAGCTCTGAAATTTCAAGTGCTCAATAGCTACATGTGGTTAGTGGCTTCTATATTGGGTAATGAAGGAAAATGATTAAAGACGTGGAAATGAATGGGTCAATTTTTTAATAGAAGAGATGGCTAATGAGGATTAAAACTAGTGATAGCACTGATAATGGTGAGAGGAAAACCAAGGGATATTTAGAAAATGGAATCAATGGAAAATGGTAATGGATTGAATATTGTAGGTGAAGGAGTAGAAAAAAATAAAACTTCTGAGGTTTTACTTTGGTTGACTGCTACAAAGGATTAGGTTTAGCAAAAAAGATGGTGAGTTTGGATTCATATATTAACTTGAAGACAATTTAGATATTTTCAAATAATATATGAATCACAGGAGCAAAGATTTTGGAGCTATTGGTGTAAAAGTTGAAGTTACTCCATATGAACAAATGAAGGCATTCAGTAGTATAGAGAAAGAGAACTGGAATGGAACTCTCAGGAATACCAACATATCTAATATTTAATGATATTCCATAAAGAGAAGAGCAAAAAAATAGGGAAAGGGAAATAATTATCTGAGATATGGGATAAAAAACTGGTAGGAAAGTAACTAAAGGAAGAAATTTTATAGAAGGAAACAGATCAACAAGCATGAGAACTAAAAAGGGGAAAAAAAGGTTAGTCATTAGATCAATTGTATTTTCAAAAATCACTTGCATACTTATGATTTCTACATTTGTATTTCCATAGAAAGTGAAAGAACTGGTATTACTGACTTTCTGGGGTATGTGCAGTGGTAAACGAAGATGCTCCAAATATCTTAACACAGTTCACCTTCTCTACAAACTCAGAGAGGGCATTGTCAGTCACTTCAATGATGATGCTTAACTAAGTCAAGTTACCTGGAAAGGTCACCCTACCATTAAATATCAGAGTTGGGATGGAACCTGGTTCTGTTCTTCTCAAAATCTCATGTTTTTTCTCCTGTATGATGTTGTATTCCCCCAATTCCTGCTGGGTCTTAGTCTCCCAGTTGCCCTTCTTTGCTATTAAAATCTTTATATCTTGTTATCTGAAGAAATTCTTAGCAATAGAAGCTGGGGGAAATAAGATTGCTGGAGAATGAAACCCTTAATATTGAGCAGAGCACCAAAGGTTAAGGAAAATACATCTCTCTAGAATCAAACATCAGGCTTACTTTTTCTCTGCTCCTACATTTGGAATGCAGTATGCAAGGCTGCACTTTCTGGCTTTCTTGAGGTCACCATGGTCTGCTAGTGCTATCCTCTTGAATAATGTATGTTTGGCACAGAAAATGACCTTATCTGCTGGTTAGCATCTTTTTTATTTAAAAGTTTATAGCATTCAAGTCAAACTGAAGAGTTTTTTTTTTGGTAAACATTTGCTTTTCATTTTTATTTACAAATGACATTTAAATTCATGCATCATAATACACAATTTTAATAGGAATTATGGAAATACCAACACAAATCTATGTATCTTATGGATTGTTTGAATTTTTTTAATTGCATCAAGTAATTTAGTCTTAAATTTTTCAAAATGTGTGGGTAAATATTTAATGTGAGGATAGACTTTGTTTTCCCTGCCCAAGAAAGATCAGGGCTCCCTGCCAGCTAAGGCCACATCTGGTGTAGGCTTCTGATATCAGGAAGTTAGAAGATGTTTCAATTATATTATTAATTTAATTTGAAGGTGTCTCTTAAAGAGGATTTTGAGAAAAACAACCTGAACTATGTTAACAATCCTAACCAAACTTCAATTGGAAATTGCAGAATTACAGTTTTATGGCTTTATGTTGCTGAAGAAAGGAGATAGTGGTATTCCACTTAAAACATAGAAAGATGCTATACATTACATTTCCAGATGCTAAAGTCCAACCCCTGTTTTGTGCATATCCTTAAATGCCACGAATTCTTAAAACTGCCCCTTTTCTCTCCCATTAGATGTGATATCTTCCTATTCCTCTGAAGAGTAAATATTGAGAAAATTTTGTAATATGTTCTGGCATTATTCATATTCAACCTTTTATTGGAGGGATTGGTGTTCTTTTTCTTTCATGTGCTCTAATAGAGTAAAATTTTGAAACTATAACCATTTTCTGTTTTATTATGGGATGTGCTGTGGCACCTACCTTCTGACTCACACACACGGTGCTTGATGAAAGCTTTTGTTTATTTTTGAAATAAAGGTGTAAGTTAGTGTTGTCTTTTGGGAGAAATGAAGCAAGATCAATAATTACTGAGAACTATAGCTCTTCTTACATACATTAACTGTATACCAATTTCTTCTCTGGGCCCAGTTCCTACCATTTCCCTTCTTACACTTGATTCTCAAAGAATCAAGCTACATCGTGTCTGAAAATGTCTTGTCACCTTTGCTTGTGTTGTTTCTGCTTTTTTGATGTGTGTGTTTGTGGGGTGTGTGTGTGTGTACATGCATATGTATAAAGGTGGGTAGAGATGATATTATGAAGCAAAAAATTATTTTTTATAAATAACAATAGCTAATAGTTACATAGTGCTGACTCTGTTCTTGATGCTGTTGTAAGTGCTTTAAAATATGAACTTACTTGATTCTCATAACAACCCTGTGGCTTAGCTACTATTCTTATTTCCTTTTTTTTTTTTTTAGATAAAAAAAGCATGAGAGCAGAGAGGTCAATTAATTTGCCCAAATCATACAACTGGAAGTGACAGTATGGAAGGTAGTATCTGCAGCAGAGTCAGACCCTGGCAGAAGGCTTGTGCCTACTTAAGCTATGCCATCTGCCACCATACTTGGGATGTTTTGGCTAGGATGAACCCTCCTGGTCCCAGACAGACAGACCATCCTTTTATCCATACTCTCTTTCTTTTACAGAATTAATCATTTTCAAACGCAAGTTTTGTTAACTTCTCTTGAGCTGACAAAATATCTTGACTTTCATTTTTCATAGAACAATAGAATAAACAAATATGGCATTTATGTATAAATGAAAACTGGTAAATGAGCCTGCCATCCATATTTTCAAGCAATTTGTTACCGATGTATTACTTTTTAGAAAATTCTTTCTAAAATGACCAATGAAGGAATTTTACAGTTACAGTCTTAGAATTTATTGGTATCTTTGATATTTCAAAATGATCTGTTTTTTAGAAAATGATGTACAATAAAGCACATGGGAAATTTTCTATGTGTGGATTAAGAGCTAAACTATTTGGTTAATGTTTCTATAAAGAGTTCCTTAAAGCATTGGAAAATTCTTGTAAGAGTCAGTCATTGTGGGGCACCTGGGTGGCTCAGATGGTTAAGCATCTGCCTTCTGCTTGGGTCATGATCCCACAGTCCTGGGATCGAGCCCCGCATCGAGCCCCGCATCGAGCCCTGCATCGGGCTCCCTGCTAGGTGGGGAGACTGCTTCTCCCTCTCCTTCTGCTGTTCCCTCTGCTTGTGCTCTCTCATGCTCTTTGTCAAATAAATAAATAAAATCTTTTTAAAAAGTCAGTCGTTGAATAGCCAGTAGAACATGAGAACTTTATAGGTGTCTAGTTTAATACACCTTACGATAAGCCAAGCTGTTTTAGTAGAATGATAAATTTTATTTAGCTGGTAGAGATAATCAGGTAAAATACTTTGAAATAGTTTATTCTATCCATGAAAACCAATTTTGTAATTTTAAAGATGTCAGTGACAGCACTTTTATTATCTTTTCAACAACCTTTTGAATGTTTTTCATTTAAAACTAATTTCTATTGGAACTTCACATTTTTTTTATTTTCTCTTAGAATTCTCAAAAATATCTTGATCAAATGCAGTCTATGTTTCTCTTGACTTTGCAACTTTCTAGGATACTTAAATACATCTTTTTTTTTCTGTAAAATGCACACTTAACATCCTGTCCTTTTTTTTTCTGTTTAATAACGATAATAACACATATAAATAGATTAATTTGTGTTTGGTGGTTCAGACATGCCTAGATCACTCCCCCACACCACCTGGTTTGCTAATTCAGCATGTTCATTATATATAGATTTTGTTTTAATAACTTTCCTAGAAGCCACGATCTGTAGATAAATTTTTTTCTATTGAGAATAAGATGGGGATATAAAACTTCAGAAACATTATTTCTACCTTAGTTATTGTGATTATTTTCATGAGATTAGTTTTCCTTAATTCTCTTGTTAAGCTTTCCTGTAATTAATTTTTTCACTGACCCTCATGGGATATGTCTCTTTCTTACTAAAAACCTCTTAAATACCAGTTACCTCCAATTTTCTAATCAAAATGTTTATACGTCTTAATATAGAATGCATTACCCAGATCCCAATTCTCTCTAGCCCTAGCGCCCATCAATTTCCTCTGATACTTGATTTCTGAGCAGAACTGCACCACATTTTCTCTGACAATTACTTGTTTCTTTGACTTTGTAAGTGTTGTTCCTACCTCCCAGAATACCTTGACTCATCTCCTTGTCTTGATAATCTCCTATTCATTCTTTAGAGTTCAGATCAAACAAAACCTCTTCAAGAAATCCATTGCTAATTTCCTCAGATATAGTTGGCCATTCTGCTCTGTTAACAGCTATATCTTGTGTAAACTTCTATTTTAGAAATTGACACCTACTAAACAGTGAGCTCATTGCAGTCAAGATCATATTTTATTCATTTTAAGTCTTTGGGGATTAATAGAGTGTCTGGTACACTTTCATTACTGTAATAGTAATATTTCCAATTTAATAGTGCTTACTATGGACCAGGAAAGACACTATACCCGTTAGATGATTGATTTCATTTAATATAGGGTCCCTGTGAAGTGGGCATTACTCACTTGCAATTCACTGATGGAGAAAAAGTCAGAAAGGTGGACTGACTTATCCAGGGTCTTATGACAGTGAATAGTGGAGCCATGATTTAAACACAGATCATCTGGCTCTTGAGAAAACCTCTCTCTTTACTCACCATGTAATAAGACATACCAAGAAACTTAGGGAATAGGGACTTGCTAGAAACAACCCTAAAATCTAGCATATCAAAAATTACTGAACTTATTGATAGGTATCAAGAATAAAGACTGTAAGATTAAGTTAGTGAAAAAAAATTGGGTTTTTTATTGTTGACATATAAAACTCTTAAAATGAATAATTATTTAGTATTCTAAGAAATTATTTGAATTTCCTGTTATGATAGGAAGTGAATACTCCTGAGCTTAGTTCTCAAGGCAAAAGAAAGGCTTTTAGAGTTTGACAGAATTGATTTGTGCTTAACTTGGCAACTTAAGGCTTGCTTGACCTTGAATGGCAAAGCCTATTTCAAATGCTCACACACACACACACACACTCTCTCTCTCTCTCTCTCTCTCTCTCCACCAAGCATCCAGAAGCCCGGTACCCTCCACTCTAAATGTCCAGACAGACACTTTCACCCTGACTCTGTAATCAGACAAATTTTCTCAGTCCAAGGAAACTTTGGAGATCAGAAATGCGTTGTTTCCTTAAAGATTCTTTATTGTTTATCAGTCTTAATGTTTTGCCATCCTTGCCTTCTTGTAGTACTTATGGGAATTGAAGATGGCAGTAATCCTTGCTAACCTTTTCTTACAGCATGAAATGTAATTTCTACTACCACCCTATTTTTTACTGTTAGTGATAATAGGGTCAATTTTTTAAAAAATATTTGTACTAGGTCACCTGGGTGGCTCAGTTGGTTAAGTGTCTGCCTTTGACTCAGGTCATGATCCCGGGATCAAGTCCTGCATGGGGCTCAGCAGAGAGCCTGGTTCCCTCTCTCCCTCTGTTGCTCCCTCTGCTTGTGTACTTACTCTCTGTCTCTGTCAAATAAATAAATAAAATCTTAAACAAATATATTAGTACTGACTAATGAATAAGTGGGCAGACGTCATTGGGAGTAACAGCCATAAGATTTGCAGATTTTATAAATTTGTCCCAAACCAAGAAACTTCTGGAGCTGTCAAAGTTTGGGATTATTGACCTCTGCTTGTCCTCATAATCATATCCATCAAATAGCTGAAATCTGTGTCAGGAGGTAAGACACTAATGATCTAAACAATCGGAAACTGGGACTTATATAGTATTCCTGCTGTAATGAGCAACAATTTTATTAAATATAATAAACATGTTTTTGTTTAAGTAATCATTGGTTGAGATTTTTATAGGTAAAACTAATAAGAGAAATATTAAGATTTTATTGCCTGTAGAGGACATATTTTATAGATATTGAGATGAATATTAATCTGATAACTGAGAGGTCAAAAAGAAACATAATATGAATATTTAACTTCCTTGAGACTTCGATTCATGAGCTTTAAAATTAAAGTGATAATACTTTCCTTTTAGAGATATTACACAGACAAAAGCCAAAATGTGCATACAGTGCTCCTTAGCACAGTACTTAGTACATTGTTGGAACTCAATAACATCTTAGTACTTAGTACATTGTTGGAACTCAATAACATCTTAGTTTTCTTTCCTCTTAATATAAACAATCAACATTGGAATGTAAGATGTTAACACAGACTTTTTTTTCTTTCTTCAGCTATGGAAATTAGCTAAGAGCTTTAGCTATGATTCTTAACAGAAAAGTTTTGTAAGCCTTGGGCTCTAAAATCCTATACTAAGCATAGGACCTCAGAAATAGTAGGAACTAAAAATAAAACTTGAAATAAGTAGTCCCCTAACGAAGGCATTTTTTCTTCATTTATATTTTTGTGTTTGGTAGTTATGGAAAACAACTCTTTAAGAAATGACCAGGAGTATGAAGAGCAAAGTGTAAACATTTCAGCTACATTACAACATAAGGAACTTCTGTCATATTTTAGGAAACACAACTGTTGCTTAAAGAGACAATTGGCACATAGCTATTCTTAGTCTATTATTCACATGACATTAAAACATGAAACAAAAATTTAAAGATAGAGAATAGATCATTGCTTGCCAGAAGTTAGGAATGGGAAGCCTGATGGGGCAGGTATGGCTACAAAGGAGTAACATGAAGGATGGTACAGCTTAATATCTTGATTTTGGTGATGTGAGGAAGCTGTGTATGTGATTAAAATTGCACAGAGCTGCACATACACAAACACATAAATGCATACACACACACACACACACAAATAAGTGCATGTATAACTGATAGAACCCAGATAGGCTCTGTGGCATCTGCCAATGTCAATTTTCTGGTAGTAATACTGTAATGACAACATGCAAACATAGAAAGATGCTGGGTAAAGGATAGATGGCATTTACCGGTACATGTCTTTGTAACTGCACATAGATCTTTAATTATATCAAAATAAAAAGTTAAAAATTATGATAATAGGTGGAATGGTCAGGGACTTACTATTTTCCAACATGCAATGAGCACCACATATGAATTATATTTTTTAATTTTTACATCAATTTCAGTTAAACTATTCCCATTTCTCTTTTATAAGTGAGGAAAATGATATGTTGAACAGTTAAAAACTTACTCAGAAGGAGATAGCCAATAGAAGAACCAACATAAGCAATATAATTTTATCCCATGTTTTTGAATATTTGTAGCTCAATACAGAATTTCAGAGTCGACACCAAGCATTGCTTCTCATAAATCAGACAACCTGTCACTTAGATGACCAGTCTTCTCCATGACCAATTTTGTATGCATTGACATGTAGTAGTCCATATAATGCTAAATCTCCACCACTATTACTTACTAAAGTTGATTCCTCAAAATTTATGTGCTGAGGTTACTGGTGAGATATAGCTCTTTCCAGAAAGTCATTAAATGATGTTTACCATCAGAAAACATTCACGAAGTTTTCTTTCAAATTAATTCTTGTCTGATCTGTTTTTATTACATATTAATGAAATGTTCTATTAAATATATAATGGCTATTAGAGCATGTTGGAATTAGTAGATGCAAAACTTTGAAAATACATGCTTAATGTGGGATGAAGGAAAATAATTCCCCGTATGGAGATATGGTGAGCTATTTAAATGCAAATTATGATATTTAATAAAAATATGACCAGCTAAATTGGCAATTTAAAAAAGAACGTATTGTGGTTAAGAACATTTAACGTGAGATTTGCCTTCTTAACAGATTTTTTAAGTGTTCAGTAACTAAATTGTGGAAACAACCAAAATGTCCACTGAAAGATAAATTAATAAAAAATATGGTGTATACATACAATGTAATATTATTTAGCCTTAGAAGAGAGGGAAATCTTATAGTATGCAACATAGATGAAACTTGAGGAACGTTAAGTGAGATGATTACTATTGGTTTATATAGGAAAATAATTTATTCCTGGATGCTTATCCAAAATATTGAATGGAAGATTTTTCAGAAGTAAAATTGGCCTGTAAAGGAGGAATTCCATCTTACTTTGTATACAACCTGAATGTGGAGCCAATGGCTAATGTAGCTGTGTGAGATTTTTACTAGTGTGGAGGGATGTGTGTGGAGTAATAAACATGATTAGCAATTAAGATTCAACACAAATTTTTATTCACTTTACCAAAAATCCATCAGCTTTTTTTTAAAAAGACTTTTTATTTATTTGAGAAAGAGAGACAGAGCACAAGCAGAAGGAGGGGCAGGTAGAGGAAGAAGCATGCTCCTCACTGAGCAAGGAGCCCAATGTGTACTCGATCCCAGGATCCTGGGAACATGACCCGAGCTGAAGGCAGTCGCTTAACCCACTGAGCCACCCAGCATCCAAAAATCAATCAGCTTTTAAAATACTAAAGGATAGTTTGGTGAGTGAGGAGGGCCAGGTATGAAGGAGGCAGAATGCCACTGTTAATTGTAGTCATTCTTATATTCCAAAGTTTAAATTAAAGTAGAGCCAAGTTTATTATATTAGTTATCATTTTTTGAACACTTGCCATGTGCCAGAAACCATACTAAGTGTTTTCACGGCATGATCTTGTTTAATCCTCCCAACAACCATAAGAAGGAGCTGCATTATTATCTACATTTTAGATATGAAGAAAAGGAAAATTATATAAATTGTCCATTGTTACTTAAAAATCAAAAAGCTGGTTGAACTTCTATAACAAGAACTAGAAAAATAGAAGTTCAGGGCTGATCATATGGTAATCCCCACAGTACCTGGAGCTCTGCTTCTTCTGTCTTCTTTCTCTGCACATCTGTCCTGTAGCATAACGTGGCAGTGTAGCACCTGCCGTTGTATCTGAGTTCCACCAGTGAGATGAGTGGAAGAAGGAAATGCAGAACATTGTCATTTCCTTTTCAGAGCCTGATCAGCCATTTGCTTACATTAGATTCACTTAGCATTCCATTGTTCAGCATATAGAAACATGTCCATACCAAGAGCAAGGGAGACTGGAAACATAGTCTTTAGTTGGGTGGCTATGTTTTCAGCTAAACTATTTGTGAAGTGGAGAACAGATACTGTGAGTGCCCAGTCATCTCTTCTAAAGAAAATTACTGTGATGGGTCCAATGTATGTGTATTCTTCTTCCCCCACACACAATTCATTCATCCCTTCTCCAACTAACAACTCCAAAGACCATTGCTGTTCTATCCTGTTCAAAGTCCAGGAATAAGTTGTCATTCTTTCCATTATGTCTGGATATTGATCCTCATGGTCTGACCCACTATAAGATAAAAGATGAATTATCTGTTGATCCCCACCCACAACTAGCATACCCTCAGTATGGAGTAACAGAGTAAGAACAGGACAGTTGCCAAACAACTGCTACTGATAAGTGGAAAGAATGAAGACAGGCATTAATCACAGGTTCCTAGGCATTTACAAATCCTATTGAGCAGAAATTACAAAAATCATCTGCTCTGCGTGATCTAGAAATGGAGTAACAGCCTCAGATGCCAGATCCGATGCTCTCTGGGTCTGCGTTCTGGGGTAAGAGTGGTGCCCCTTGTATATTGTCTGTTGTCCTTCCTGGCCTGCTTCACATTCCATGAGGTTATTTATCCCTTGCCCATGTCCATTGGAGAGAATTCACTTTCTTGTGTGGGCTGTTGAGCTCTTGATTTGCTTTCTGTTGATGCATTTTAAGGACTTGGGATTTTTTTGGGAGCAGTCACAGCCTTCATGTTCCTTTGGCAATACAAATACCAGAAGTCGGTAGCCTTCTTGTACATACATCTCCAGATAGTTTCAGACCTGCATTTTTGTGATTGTGGTTTGACTAGAAACTCTAATGACTTTCTAGTACCTTTGGTTTCATCTCTTACCCTTCCCCCCGCAATTTACCACCTCATTTCACCAGCTCATAACCACTTTGTTTGATTTTTATAGTCTTTTTATTCTTTTAGTCATTCAGCAAATATCAGAGGTCCTTACTCCATGTAAGGCACAGCGCTAGGCACTGAGGTTATCAGGATGAACAGGTGTGACTCTCAGTCCTGAGGGGTTTACTGTCTGCTTGGGGAGTAAGACAGTAAGCAGAAGACTATTCTGTTTATTAAATGTCATTCTGATAGAGCCTACAATGGAAAAGTGTAGTATATGCATATACTAATAATTTTAAAAATGTAAGTTCTATGCAATTTTGACATATTCTTTTCTCTGTTTGATAATCAATTCTCTACCCTTGATCCTTTTTTATACTCCCCTTGCTCTTCTCATAATTCCTGGACATTCTTATCATAATTCCTGGACATTCATAATGTCCAGGTCTTTGTTAGTTTGGCTTGAGAAATAAATACTATCATTTATTTTTCTAGACAATTAAGTACAGTGACACTAGTTTTTCGCTGGAACTGTTATATAGTCAATAAACAGTATTTGGTTATTGAGTAAAGACTGTAATATATCTTTAAGTAAAACTGAACTTAAGTCCTATTTGTTTCCTATTAATCTCTTTCTAGCCTACTCAAAGGCTACAATTATCAGAAAAGAGTTTTTTTTTTTTTTTCGCCTTTTAATCTTTGGAGCTATACAGTGAGATTTATGTTTTTAGCAGGTATCTCCTTAAGAAGTAGGATTACCAGCCAAAACTATTGTAAAAAATATTCACACTTGTACTTCAGTTTGACAACTACGAATATGCTTTTGTTATGTACTGTATATTCACTTGGTGTTTTTACATCTTAAGTGCATTTCCCCCTAACTGCTACATGCAGTTTCTATGGTAACAGGCTCATTCCATTTCTATTTTTGCCTTTAAGAGGCCATACTGCTATACATGGAAACAAAAGCCAAGAAGAACTTAGCCCTGATGCTTCTATGGATTTTGTTTTCAGTCCAACAATCTTCAGTACAAAATTGATTTCATGTTATTAATCTATTAATGATACACAGTAAATTATAGAATTTTTCTCCTCTTTTCTATCTGTCTAGCATGAAGACTGCTTTTGTGGCTGGGCCTATTTAGTCATTTACCAATGTTCCAGTGTTTTGTATAAGACTTCTGCCAGAAAAACCATCTTCCTAAAAGCACAGTGGGGCTACTAATTTTCTTTCTTCTTTGAGTCTATTGCTCCCTATATTGAGAAGAAGAAAAAAAATTTTTAAAGCCACATTCTTCTCAGTTATATTCCTTCCAACACCAACTATCCTTTTCCCAAATAATTTGAAGCTACTGCCTGCTGGACAAAATTCTAGTTGCTGTGGATTAAAGCAAACAAAAATACTATAGCTCCTGTTTTATTATGGCCTCTAATTCAGATAAATAACAATAAATGTGAGCCAAATCAGTGTGATCAGATCCCACGCAACAAGACATGATCAATGAGGGTTGAAGTCATCATGGAAAGCTTTACAGAACCAGTGGGATGGAAATACCTTTTATAATTATACAGAAGCTGCTTGTGGCTAGATGTGGCATATTCATAATAGGTATCTTTAATACTTAAAACAGCGTCTGGCCACATGCAAAGCTGATGGCCATGCAAGGATAGATTGCTGCCAATAAGCTATGATTTTAGTTAAAGGGAGAGTGACTTGAAAGTTGCTTTCCCAAACTATCTCCCTACTCTCTTCAGTCTTAGTGATTTATTCTTCATCTTAAATACTTGATATGGTTTTAATATTATATACATATTTTTAATGTTGGATCCCTTTAACACTGGATCATTATTTGTTGATTCAAAAATATTCGCTGAGTACTTGCTCTGTCCTAGGCATTCTTCCATGTGCTAGGGATACAATAATGTACAATCCTAGTTACTTATTCTAGTCTCCTGTCATTTGCAAAATAGAGATCATAATTCATGTCTTTTATGCTTTATAAAGCTATCATACCTTGCATTTTAGATAGTGTAAGATAAAAACTCATTTTTTGTCATATCTCCAGACCACATATACTTTTTAAAAGTTCACCTTAAATCAGTTTATTTCAGCAACAAACCATATCACTCAATTTTAGCTGATAGTTTTACATATATTAAAGATTTTATTTTTAAGTAGTCTCTACACCCAACGTGGGGCTTAAACTCACGGCCCTGAGATCAAGAGTTGCGCGCTCCACTGACTAAGCCAGCCAGGTGCCCCTAGTTATATTTTTCTAGTATATTGTACTAAATATATATTCTTCTTGTGGTTTTAAGCATTAGTAACTTAGAACAAATGCTACAAGCTCATTAAAAATCATTTTAAAGTTTGTTTAAATTTCTTTTCTATATATTTGGTTTACTTAATTTTAGTAAAGCATTTTTAAATGTTATTGTGTTAAAAGAATATATAGCATACAATATGAGATTTTAACCATCCAAGGGCATTAGTTATATCAGTTACAATTCAGAGGCATTAATTATATCCACAATATTGTGCAACCATAATCACTGTTTTTAAAACCTTTCCATCATCCCAGACAGAAACTCTGTGCCCATTAAGCAATAACTTCCTATCCCCTACCCTTTTGAATCAGATTTTAGGGGAAAGCTTTCAGTCTTCCACCATTGAGTATGATATTAACTTTGAGTTTTTAAAATAAATATCCTCTAATCATATAGAAGAAGTTCCCTTATATTCCTAGCTTTCTGAGTCTTTTATAATCATGAAAGAGTGTTGGAGTTTGCCAAATGCCCTTTCTGTGTCTATTGAGATGATTATGTCATTGTTTTCCTTCATTTTATGAATGTGGTATATTACATTAATTGATTTTTTTATGTTGAGTCACACTTGCATTCCTTGGATAAATCCCACCGGGTTGGGTCATATATAATCTTTCTGATATTCTGTTGAATTTGATTTGCTAGCCTTTTGTTGAGAATTTTTATGTCTGTTTTCCTAAGAGATTTTGGTCGGCATTTTTCTTTTCTTGTGATGTCTTTATTTGGCTTCCGTATCAGAATCAGGGTAATGCTGGCCTCATAGGATGAGTTAGAAAGTGTTCCTTCCTTTTCGGTTTTTTGGAAGAGTTTGAGAAGGATTGGTGTTCTTAATGTTTTGTAGAATTCACCAGTGAAAGCATCCATTTGGTCCTAGACTTTTCTTGGCCCTGAAGTTTTCAATTACTGATTCAATCTCTTTACTTCTTACAGATCTGTTGAGATATTCTATTTCTTCTTGAGTCAGGTTAATTAATTAGTTTGTTTCCAGAAATTTTTCCACTTCATTTGTTTCATCTACTTTTTTGGGCATACAACTGTTCATTGTATTCCTTCATTCTCCTCTTTATTTCAATAAGATCAGTAGTTTATCCCCACCTTTATTTCTCACTTTAGTTATTTGTGTCTTCTCCCTTTTTTTCATTGTCAATCTAACTAAAGTTTTGTCAGAAATGAAGAAATGTAAGAAAATCTAGCATATATTTAACTTTGTAATGGATAGCTATAAAATTCTGAGTAAGAGAATATTACTGACATTTAGTAAATGAGTCAGGATAGATTAGAAACATTCTAAAAAGTAAAGATTGAGAGAGATAGTTTTAGGAGGATCATTAATATCAAGCAGATGATTAATAATCCTAATTCCTACATTCTTAGTCCCATGACTAAGTTGTAAAACTAGAAAACTGATTTATGGAGAACTGAAGACTTCAGTGTGGCATAGTTCCTGATAAGATTTCTTAGAAGGTGCCTGGGTGGCTCAGTCGGTTAAGCAGCTGCCTCTTGATTTCAGCTCAGGTCATGATCTCAGGGTTGTGAGATCAAGCCCTGTGTTGGACTTCATGCTGGACGTAGAGCCTGCTTAAGATTCTCTCTCTGACCCTCCCCCCACTCTCCCTCTCTAAAAAAAGAAAAGAAAAAAAAAAAGATTTCTTAGTATATATTTATTAAAAATATTGACTTTGTGTGTTATTTTGGGCCCACAAGTTTGAGTGATCATATATGTAGGAGAATCTCAATCGAAAAATTCATAATAGTTCTCTATGCTATAAGCTTTTTCAAAGAAGTACCTGCTATATACATGAACCAAAGGTAGTCCTGTATTTTGGTCCTTAAATTGTTTACTTTATGACAGGATGAGGTCTGTTAGCTCAAAAATCCCTCTGCCAAACTCAAAATTTTGTACATAAAATTGTTTGAACATAATACAAATAAGCAGGGTTTTAGCCATTAGGACTGTCTGATTTGCTTATGTAGGGAAACTGTGCTCAACATCAACTGGCCATAGATTAGATAAAACTTTGGGCTGAAAAGTCTACAACTATTGCTGCCCTTCCAAGCTCTCTAACCTGGAACCTCCACACTATGTTTCTGAGCAACATCCATCAGGACACATTAAAGTCCGTAGCCAGTCCTTCTCTCCCTTAAGAGTTCCTTTGCCTTCCTCTTCTGGATGGTATCCCCTCCCCAAGACTATAATCTTGGGTGGCCCCATGCTGTAAGAGATTACCTTTGCATGCAAACTGTCAGTGTCACTCAAAAAAATTTTGTGTTTTTGTGGTTATCTTTTCCCTGATCAGCTCAGAGCCTTTGAATCCCCTATGGGATCTTCTATCAGATAGGAGTGGCATATAACCATATTTGCATTGTAAAAACAAACATACAATTCATAGTCAAAGGAGAGGCTGACTTGGGTTTTTCATATAGAAACAGCATGTGCAGAAGTCCTACCACAAGAAAGAACTTGACACTTTTGAGCGTGTGAGAGGTGCTAATGTACATGGAGCATAGTGTGTGAAGTAGAGAGTAGCACAAAATGAAGCTGGAGAGATTGGCAAGGTCACATTGTTTAAGGTCTAATAAATCATGATACAGAGATCGCATTTTATTGCAAGTATAATAAGAAGCCATTGAAGTTTTTACTTAGAGAATGACATAATCTTTTATATGTTATAATGTTATAATAATCTTTTAATGATGAATTTTTAAAAGGAGAATAAACCAAACTAAGTAAAAACATGCATAGAAAAATGAGTTGGTGAAACTCTAATGGTCTTTTCTTTAAATTTTTCTATCAGTCTGGTCAATATGAGGAGAAGGGGAAAGAAGGGTAAGCATGGAGTTAGGATGATGTGCCAACAGGCTGCAGCATTTCCCAGAAAGCGTGCAAGTAAGTTGAGCTAGGTGGCTGCGGTGGGCATGGAGAAACATGCTAGGAGTTGAGGTAGATTGTACAGGTAGAGATAACAGGCTTGCTGGTAGTTCAGATGGTGGATTTGGTGAAGAGCGTTTCTGACCTGAGGAACTGCATGGATAGTTGCCATGTTCAGAAAGGGGAAAGATGTAGGAATAATATATTTTAGTTCTGTTTTGAATGTGTTAGGGTTATGGTGCCTTTGAAAGATCCAAGTGCTGTTGTTCAGTCAGCTAAGTATAAGAACTGGAGATCTGAAAAGAGTTAATATAAGTGAGGGACTCTTCAGAGTACAGAGAATGAACCTTGAAGGTCAGTCCCAAAGGAGCATGAAATCACAATTTTAGATGGGCAGATAAGTTGATAAGACATGAAAAATAGTCATGATTACACTGTGAAAGTATTCAATTCTAAGGTAAAAACTGAAGTTGGAACTTCAGTAGGATGGCAAGGGGGAGTTATTGAATATTTTGTATAGGAAGTACTTTATAAAACAGTGATTATGAATACAAATCTGGTCGTGGTAAGCTGGACAGGTCGAAAGGGAAAACTGAAGTGAGAGATATGAAATACAAAGCGGTTTCATCATTAAAAAATTATCAAATATTTTTAGAAAGTGTCGCTCAGAACATATGAGAATAAAGTAAAATGTATATGGCTGCTGAGGATGGACATTACTGTGAATTTTTTGGAAAGAAAATTTACTAAAAAAATGTATAATGTATAAGCTCATTTTATTTGTCTCAGAAATACCAACTCAAGGAATTTACATTAAGGGGGAAAAAACGAGCTTCCCAGAATCCTCAAACAAGAAAAATTCTTAAGCACAATCATTGCAGTATTCTTTAAATAATAAAAACAGAGGAATTGGTTAAAAAAATTCTAAATTCTAGTATGTTCACGTAAAATAATACTATGAAACTTAAAACAATCTTTATGCAATGTTTATTTAATAATGAAGGAAATACCATATTTAAATTGTTATGTAAATTACAGGTTATATAATATAATTTACAGTAAAAACTAAATTATTTAAAACATGCATAGAAAATGTTATAGTGATATTAGTAATGCTTTCTTCTTTTCCCTTTTTAAATTTTCTATTGTTAAAATAATGACCATGGAGAAGAATTCAAAAAGACACTGCTAAAAAGAAAAAGCAATTATAGACATTTAGATTTAAAGTAATAAAGGGATGAATCAGAGTGTTGATTCAAATGGAAATATAAGAGCAAATTTGCATAGATATAATCATTACAGTTTTCAATATTTTTTGAGTACTTACTCTGGTTGAAAAGTTTTATTAAACATTTAAAATACCCTGTTTTAATTCTCTATCCTATTTAATTCTCACAATGAACTTAAATGGTTAAGGCCAATATTATATTAATTATACAGGTAAGAGTTATTAACTTGCAACAGGTTTGCTTTAGAAAGTTGACATGGCAAAATTCAGACCCATTTCTATGTAATTCGGAAGCATCATACAGTAATTCAGGAAGCTCTCAAAAGAGGGATGGTTGACCTTATTGGGGTAGCTGAGATAACTAAGAAAGATGAGAAGAAAATCTTGTGGAATGACCATAACCGAGGCAGGGGAGGGATAAGGAATTCATTGTCAATACAAGTTTTCTTGAACATTATTCCGCTGTCCTCCCCGTGTGGGTGTTTTGTTTGAATCAAATCATCAACTTAGCATTTCTGACACCCTCCTCTCAACATCAACTGCACTCCTTTTAATCCTGATTTCCTCTTTGTGACACGCCTTCACTCTGCAAACCCAGCTGAATTCTAACACTCCTCCCATCCCCCACATTGAAGATTTCCCAGAAGGCTGAACACTCCTCTCAACTTTGCTCATTGTTTTTATGAGGCTCTGATGTGGAGTTAACAGTCAAGACAATTCTAGTTTAAATATATATCAATTCTAATATTATTGAGAAGTTAACCTGGGGCTCAACCAGTTCCTGAGATGAAAGTGGGAAGTCTGGTTACATAAAGAATTGAGGCTCTTCAGGACCTCTGGTGTACAATTGCTATGAAGGAGCTAGGGCAGAAAAGAAAAAAACCCCAAAAAACAAAACACATTTTCTTGTGATACATTTATTAGCTGATAAACTGAAAAGGAGAGACACTAATGATAAAGTGCATTGATTTACAAATCTTTCAATCAGTCTAGGTTATTCTATGCTGCATTAGCTTTGGCATAAAAAGTAGAATCAATTTTATCATTCTTGGTTTTCACACCCTATTGTTTTGTGCTATTTTTTTCTTTTCTTGCTTTATTCTCTTCAGGTTGGATATACTGAAGAGCCGAAGATAGGAAACCTTGTTCAGAAGTATTCGAAGATATTTGGAACATTTCTTTCCATCATTGACCAGCCATTGCATAAAACCAACTAGGATATCTGTATTCTTGATCAGTGGCACAAACTCTCTCATAGCCAAGGTTTATATGTAAGGACAGAATCAGTTGCTCTCATGTTACTTATTAACCTTATGTTGTGTGAGACAGACATGCCCATTTTTATTATCTGCTTAGTTGAAAGCAAAATCACTACTAATTAATAAAGTACATTGATTTCCAAATCTTTCAATAACTGGTGACTGTGCCACAAGGGCAACCTTTAATTTGCAAACTTTCTTCTGCTACTAATTAGGCTTGAATAAACAAGATTAGTAAATGCAAATAGATAACAAGGTCTAGCTTCACTAGAGATATGTATGACTTTTTATGAATATAATGTTTTGCATGTTAAACACTGGATCTATCTTAAAAGTAGAGATAATATCCTAAGATATTAAAAACACAGCATGATACTTATAAAACATTCCTGAACATCTTTCTTATGCATTGATGAGGCTCAGGTCAGCCTCCTCCAAATATGCCACCTTGGCGTATTGATTATTTTGAATTAAGGTTACATAAGAAACAACCAAGGCAAGGACACTGATGTCCTTTGTCTCCCTGAAGGCAGGAAGTAAGTCTCTTAAGTGAAATGTACCCTCTCTGTACCAGGAGGAAAGGAATCATCATTATCGCCAGGGATAGGGAATCCAAGGGTGAAAAGGTTATATAAAACAAACTTGTCAATTCTTTACTAATTTACTGTCCCAAGCCCAAAATTCTTTGTCTTGTCAATTCTTCACAAGTTTATCGTTTTGTTGTCTAAAAGGTAGAAAAGCTGCCTGCTTTGTTCACTTCTTCAAGTCTCATATTTCTAGGAGCTCCTGTGAGTAGGAATTAAATTTGTTTTTCTCCTATTAATCTGTTTTATGTCAATTTAATTATTAGATTAGCCAAAGAACCTAGAAAGCAAGAAAGGAACAGTGTTTTACTCCTAAAGCATGAGTATCTTTTCTTTCTTTTTCTTTGTTACATGATATTTGAAACTTTAACAGGAAAAACATATACAGTATCATCTTTGGTTGTTGGGTTTCATGTATCAGTGTTATTTAATACATTTACACTTTACCCACTCACTTGGTGAATTTCAGAAGCATAGTGTCATTTAGTGTTCCATAAGATTGGGTGTGCTAGTTTTTATGTAAGGTGTTAGGAATAAAGTAGAATGCCTCTACCTGATGTAGGAAAGATTACCATGGGGCAAAGGAAACATTAGTTCAGATCTCACAGGATGGTTCTTATGAAAATGTCAGTTATCTAAATTTTCCACCTAAATCTATTTTCAAGCATAAGAAGAGAGAATCATTTATTTTAGGAGATCAAAGTTAAAATACCATCACTCTTGCTAACTTTTCACTTGATGACTTAGTCTATGCTCAAGCTCTTATTCTGTGTCTCAGTCATATGAGGAAAAAAAGTGTTTGAACTCGACAAAGGCTGGCACATACATGGAAAATAAGGCATCAGTCTTGCCCACAGCTGGCCATGGACTGCTTCACCAGTTGATGATGACATTAGTTCTCTCCAAAACAGGAATTAGTATTACCACCTACCTCAGTACAGTACTTTTGGCAGCCATAATGTCAATCTGAATTATCGCAGATACTGAAACTTGCATAGTTACTTGGAATACATTTACTAAATGTCCTTCCTGGCTTTAAAATTCTATATTTCTGCTCAAAGTTTAATATCAATGGTAGTAAAATATTATTTTTGACTTAGTCTTTGATGCATTCCAAGTATATATTATACCTATTTAATACTTGTATCTTAAGATTTTAAAACTATTTTAACACTTATTTGGTACTTACACCTAGATTCTTGAATAATGAAGACTTTCAACACATAAACATTTGCACTTGGAGGATACTTCTCACAATTTTAATTAAAGACCAATTAGAATTATTTTACTGATTTTGAAATACGGTTTTATCTCTTATTCTTTTTTTTTTAGATTTTTTTATTTATTTGACAGAGATAGAGACAGCCAGAGAGAGAGGGAACACAAGCAGGGGGAGTGGGAGAGGAAAAAGCAGGCTCATAGCGGAGGAGCCTGATGTGGGGCTCAATCCCATAACGCCGGGATCACGCCCTGAGCCGAAGGCAGACACCTAAACGCTGTGCCACCCAGGAGCCCCTATCGCTTATTCATTTAATGCTGAATTTGTCATGGGATATAAATCTACCAGTTTTCCTTTGGGAAATATAGCTCACTAAATGCAAATTCATTTTACCCTTTGATTCCAAGAATTCACTACCTGCAATTTTCTTGGTTAATATTTGACCTCTTTTAACCCTTTCTTCATAGACTTACCCTGTGAAAACTGCCTGAACCTATCTTGACAGGTTCCATATTCATTTACTAGGACAGTTTTAAAAAATTTTCTCAACCTTTGTGCATTGAAATAGTATCAGTGTATTTTCTTCAGTACTGAAGGCTGGAAGTATGAGATAATTTCAATGAGCCTAAATCAAGAGGTCAGCAGGGCTCTGGTCCCCATGGAGGCTTTAGAGGAGAATCCTTTGCCTTGCCTTTTCCAGCTTCTGCAGCTTGCTCCTTGCATTTCTTGGCTTGTGGCCTCTTCCTCCATTAAAGTCAATAGCCTAGTATCTCAAATCTCTCTCTCTGCTGAGGTCATCTCATCACCTTTTCACTTCTGTAGTAGTATCTCCCCCTATGTTGCTTTTATAAGGATACTTTTGATTATATTTAAGCCCAGCTGTTTAATTCAGGGTAATCTCTGCATCTCAAAATCCTTAATTGAGTCATATCTGTAAAGTTTGTTTTTACAGTAATATTCACAGATTCCAGAGATCAGGATCTGATTATCTTTGGGGGCCATTATCTCAGCTTACCAGAGGCCTCAGGGAAACATAGTTCAAATATGCAAAATAAGGAAAACAAACTTTTATCAAGATGTATGAACATATTCATGGTATCTCAAGTTCTGATGTCAGGAAACGCTATGACTTCTCTAGTTATATGGAATTAAAACTATAATGGTACTATTGGCTTTTTGTTGGCTGAAATCTTTTCTTTTAGTGTGATGATGTGCTTGTGTTGGTTAAGTCATTTTGTATGTAATCTGACTCTCTTTGTGGCTAAGTTAATGCATTTTGTTTTGTTTTTTTTAAACCTCACTGGGTTTAGGGGCATAGTCTATGCCTATATACATGATTGTCTTATAATACTGCACATATATTATGGTAATGTGTTTCTCATACTTACTGTTAGGCCAGGGGAGAAAATTTCAACTCTGGAAAATATGATGAAAAATTTAGTTGTCCATTCAACTAATATTTATTAAACTTCTTCTATATTCCAGGCACTGTTCTTAGAACTGTGGTTATGTATAAACCAAATAGTCAAAATCCCCTGCCCTTATGATGCTTGCATTCAGGTTGGTGGAACATGAACTATAATAATACAGTTGACCCTTGAATAATTTGGGCATTAGGGATGCCAACCCTGGCACAGTTGAAAATATGTATATTACTTATGGCTCCCCAAAAGTTGACTGCTAATAGCCTACTGTTGACCAGAAGCCTTACTGATAGCATAAATGGTTGATTAACACATCTTTTGTATGATATGTATCATATACTATATTCTTGCAATAGAGTAAGCTAAAGAAAAGAAAATGTTATTAAAATTGTAAGTTAGAGAAAATACATTTACAGTACTGTATTTATTGAAACAAATTTGTGTATAAGTGGACCATGCATTGCAAATTTGTGTTAGTCAAAAAGGTCAACTGTATTCCACTCTTCTGAGAGCATCAAAATCAGCTTTTCATTAGAATAAAACATGAAGGCAAGGAAAATTTATGACTGCTGATTGTCTGATTTATTTCCTTCCTCTCCTTTCTTTACCCATTGTCCAGAAACATCTCCCTCACACGTGGGCACTTGTAATATAAAAATCTTTGAATCTCTCTACCCCTCTGGAACAGGTGCAGTACTAAAGCCCTGAGCAGTTTGAGCCCCTAACATTGGTATCAATCACCTCATCAATACCCTACCTGATAAGCAAAGTTTCCTCAAGAAATTAAAAAGGCATTTGAAACACTGAAAAATATATCACAGTTTGTACATGTGCTATCAAATTGGGTATAATCCTTGGCCATCCTGTAAGCAGTTTGCTATGTCCCCCTCTATTACTTGCAGCTTTGGAGAAGGTGTGCTTCCTAATAAAGAGCAGCAGATCATTGTTCTTACAACCTCAATGTAAAAGAGTGTTTGCCCGCAAGCACACAGTATTTGGGATTGTCAAAATGGTACTTACTGAAATTTGATGAGGTTAGAAATCAGTAGGTTTATAATGTAGACCCTCAGGTGATGGAGACATGAAGTTTGATCATGTGTTTTTTTTTCACATTTAGTTCTTTTTCAAAAAAAAATAAATGAAGAGAGACAAATAAATTAAAAAATATGAATACATCTTTCTTTGAGGAACTAAAATGTTCCTTAAAATATATTCTTTGCATGTGTAATATTGGTTTACAGATTCTATGGAAATTATTTTTAACATTCTAATTATCATACATATTAGAATGTCAATTAGGATATCATTGCCTTTGGGGATAAATTTCATTTAGCTAATGCAAATGTTTGATGATCTCTTTTTAATATCCTGGTAGTTCAAATAAATTATCATGGTCACTAGGTTAAAAGCTTTCTAAATGTTTACATGGGCTGGAAACCCAAGGATATTTCTGAACTATCAAATACTGAGACACAAATCTATCTTCGCTTACATGACACAGGAAGGTTAAATTGCATTTGACACTATCTATATATTCATGACTAATGCTATGAATATGCATAAAAGAAGGTTGCAACAGAGAAGGTTTTCTCTGTTCAGCATGTCGGAGGTTAACTGTAGGCTTAGGCAACATACAACTCGTGGGGAGTAGAGGCTCGAGGTCTGTGGAGCTGCATCCTAATTTTGTGTAACAGTATTATACTCTCAGGTCTCCATATCTTCCCTGAAAACCTTCTGTGATGCAAATGTGACAGACTTTAAGTTCTTCTTAACTTAATTTGACATTTTCTATTTTTTTCATCACCTCTGTATAGTAAGTCACTGAATGATGAATCTGGAAAGCAGAAGACCACCAGCTTGACTGAGGCTGGCAGAAATGATGAGGGGCTGTATGAAGCAGGAAAAGTGTTTTGTGTCTCTAGGAAAACTATAGCTACCCTGTAATTCCCTAGAGACCCCAGTAGCAAGTGCTCAGCAAATGTTTACGAAATGATGAAATGTGAGATGGGTTTCATGTTTATATTTCTGTAACAATATCTGAACACTATAGTAGGACCTTTTCACATATTGAATCTTAGTCTTAAAAAAAAATCTGTAAAGACACAAGGGAGACAAAGGGCTTTCTATAGACCTCAGAACTCTATCAGAAACTATATAATGCTCTTTTATATGTGCATATGCTTAACTGAATGATGTTTTCTTTAATGATCCATTAGTATAGCAAATTAATGCATCCCCCAAGAGTAAATTAAGCAGTAGAGAGTTGGGAAATTAAATTAAAAAGCCTATAGAATATCCTCATTAAATCAACTGAGTATTTCTCCTACTGCATTCCTGTGGAGACACAGAAGGCTCAGTCAAGCTTTAAAATTCCTGCTATTTGTAGATCTTGGCATTGTAGAAAAGTGGCAGAATAAAGCTCACACATTTTGGCTCTGGAGAATTATTAACTAACACTGCATTCAGCATCAACAATGGTCTCCCCTAAACAGTGCCTTCAGTTTGTTTTTGGTTTCTGCCTAGGATTCTGTCAACCTTTACCTTCTAACTCTAGTTTCCTATTCCAGATGCTTCTGAAGGTTTTCCGGTTCTTATCTAAGAGTCAATTGATCCCTTTACAGATGTTAACTAAAATCACTTAGAGGTCACATTTCTTTGTTGGCAGTAGTTAAAATAAGTAATCCTTCATTAATAACTCTCCTTTACTAGTACTTCATTCCTTTACTGTGCTAGACTGTACTGTACAAGAAAATGTTTTGCATTATCATTCAAGTTAATTTTTTTTAAGATTTTATTTATTTATATGACATAGAGAGAGAGGAAGAGAGCAAGCACAAGCAGGGAGAGCGGGAGACGGAGAAGCAGGCTCCCCAGTGAGCAGGGAGCCCAATGTGAGGCCTGATCCCAGGACCCCGAGATCATGATCTGAGCAGAAGGCAGACGTGTAGCCAACTGAGACATTCAGGCACCCTTCAAGTTAATTTTTGTAGCATTTTAGTTTTTATGAGTTAGCTATCACTTGTACTTTTATTTAAAACAAAAAGAAATTTAAATTAAGAAAAATGTAAATAACTTACCCATTGACTCCTGTCTTTTGGGTCCTTCATGGCACATTGTAGAGATGGCTTTCTCCATTAACTGAACTCTCCCTACTCCATAGACCAAAGTTAGATCCAGCTTGCATTTGTGAACTTTTAATATTTATTAATTCCTCCCCTCACCCCAGCTTTTATTGGTTTAATACAAACTTCCTCTGACTTTGAATATTGTCATATAGGCCTTACTTCTTCTGGCTTCACCTCAACTAACTTCTCACTCAATTCTATGCTTATTGTGATAGTTAAGAAAGACTTGATCTGCAGTTGGAAACACGGTACCTGAAGTCTGGAGCTTGGAATTTGAATTAGAAAAGTGAATTATCAAATGAATAAGGAAGATAAGGATATAGCCTTCTCTTCTCTTTTCTTTTTTTTCCTCTTGTGGCCTAAATAGGGAAGAGGTAGGTGAACATGACTTCTGTTTATGATCAGACATTGTTTTCTAGTGCAAGCACATTTCTCATGAACTTCCTTACTTAGGAAGTTCACTAGCACAATTTTGCATTAATGTTATGATCATGGGGTTAAGGTAAAATTGAATTTGGCTTAAATAATTTATCTTTGCTAATTTAATATCAATTTATGTTCTATTAATAAGTTACACAGAGCAAAGCTGGGGGGGGAGTCATTGATATTCTGGTATATTGACAGTAATATGTGCTGGTCTGTTACAATAATGTAATTTTAGTATAGTTGGTATAATAATGCAATCTGTATAACAGTTGATTAAACATCTTCATCAAAAACTGAGAATGCATGGTGGTGTTTCACTTAATTTTAATATAAGTTAATTTAAACATTTGTTACTTTTCTATTATTTTAATATCCTTTCATTAGCTTCTGCTAAATGAATTGGCCTTCTTTGCAATACATGTCCAATTAGTTAGTACAATGTGGGACTATCATTGCATGAAAAACCACAACAACATTTGAAGTGCAGAAAAAAAATTTTTGAAAAAATTTTAAAGCACTTAAACTTTTATACTCCTAATTTATAGTGAAGAAACATGGTGAAGAGACAGAAAGAAAAAAGTATAACCAGTCTCTGGCAGTGGGGTCTTACATGCGTACCTTGATAGGAAGACTCTAGGCTCAAGCTCAGGTCCTACTATTTTGGGGTTCAGAATGCTCAGATCAGCAGAAAACTCTACTTAATTATGTAACATGCTCAGTTACTTTTTGATTGCTGTTTTAGACCAGAAATGGCTTGAGGATCACATAATCAGAGCAAAGGGGTATGGCAGTCATGAAGAATATCTGATACATCTTTCTCTACAACATACCTATCCAGAAAATAGTTATGCCCTGTGGGTCTTGGCTACTTCATCATCTTAGAGCTGATGATATAGTCTTTTTTTGAGATTTTTATCGAATGGGTAAATTTGACTGTTTTCTCTATTGCTCTTGCTTTTGTTTTCTACTTTTCTAGTCTCTCAGTCTAGAATTTATATTTCAGATTGTGTTGAACAAATTCTAATTCATGGGCCCTTTTCTTTTAGCCTTTATATGAAATGCTGCCCTATTCTTATGTTAGTGAAGTAGATAGTCCCTCCTCTTAGTAACTATTTGTCTTTTGGGTGGTGTCATGGGATTCTTTTCATATTAAGTAACCTGATGATATTTAAGAGACATCTGAATTCCACTCAAACTATTTCTTAGGGTTAGGTACTTTATTTGGTTTATTTAATCTACATACTAGCTTTACTTTCAGTGATGATATTTCCTTAACTTCTCCTCTAATTCTGGGGGTTATGTCCTGTTGAAAGCCTGCAACTCACTTTTCACTACTGTACTCAATGGCAAAGTAACATTTTATAAAATAATAAATGAAGTCATAGGGACATAAATATTAGTTCCTTAATAAAGGGATACATTTTGCCACTGAAATACTTCATTTAAGTTTTTCTAATTAGTTTGCTTTTCTATAATGAGGGGGCATTTCCCAGACAAATTTCCTTGTTTTTGGCTGCAAATAGAGAGAATATAAATGAACTGGGAAATGCTCTTGCCTCTGGGATGCTGGTACTTTGAAGGGCTCTGAATCAGGTAAGATGTGAATGATATAGTAGAGTCAGAATAAACATTCTGCATCCAGTCAGCTTCTTATCTCGTCCTTCTATAGACATCTTTTCTTTAATACCAAGAGAAAAACATCATGACAGCTGGAAACTTAATCTTAAAAATATCTTCAAAGAACATATGGATAAGTTTAAATAACCATATCTATCCTATCCTTAGTTGTAACTCATCACAAACTTGAATTTTAGAATATAATTTGTGAGTGATAATCACAGTAGCCTGTGCTTTTGCTATGAGTACTACAAAACTCTCTTTTAATTAAAAAAAAAAAGAAGAAAAGAAAAGTCAGAAGATTTAGCCTTATTGGTAATTGCTCTAGCCTAATGCAGAAAGTTAAACCCAGAGAAAATACTTATGACACAAGTATCTTTGCTACTCAGTCATCATGAAGATCTAATGATCTGACTATAGTCTAATTAGAGAATTGTAGTAACTTCCCCAAAATTGAATTTGTCCTTATTTTTCATCTAGGTTATATTTTTATGTTTGATAGTCACATGTCAATGAAGGTTCAGTTTTTCTATTATAATCCTTAAAATATTTATTTTTAGTTATTTTCAAGGTGTAAGTTATATCTGCCTGCCACATCCAATCATTATGCTAGTCTGGGTTACTTTTTTTTTTTAAGATTTTATTTTTCTTTATTTATTTGAGAGAGAGAGAGATCATGGGGTGAGGCACAGAGGGAGAGAAACTCAAGCAGACTCCCCACTAAGCATGGAGCCCAAAGCAGGGCTCAACAATGTGGGGATTGATCTCATGACCCATGAGATCATGACCTGAGATGAAACTAAGAGTTGGATGTTCAACCGACTAGCCACCCAGGTGACCCTCGTCTGAGTTACTTTCGAATAGAAAGGATTTGTGGTGTGATTCAGGAATGTTATGGGGGACATCTATTTTTGCTGGCAAAGAATTCCTTCTTCTGATATCACAGTCCTTTTCCTTTCAGGAAATGACCCTCTAATATTATCAGTACCCAGAGCTCTTGGCTTTGACATATGACCCAGAGTTTGTAAATCCAACTTCAAAGTGATTGGTTCAACAATGGGTACTTGATCCAATCTAGCCTGGAGACTTTTATTTAACTTGAAATATTTGGAAAGAGGTATTCCTTCATTCAGAACTGCATGAAGTGAGGATAAGTTTAAATTTTTTTCTTCTCTCTGGAAAGATGTATTAGTGAACAATTGTTCATATGACAATATTATCACAATTATTATAGCTTAAAACAACACACTTAAAAAAGCTCATATTTTCTGTGGGTTTTAGCATGACTCAGCTAGGTCCTTTATTTTGGGGTCTTACAGGGCTACAATTATGCTAATGGCCAGGGCTGCAGTCTCATCTGAATCACAGCTAGGGCAGAATTCATTTCCAAGCTCAGACGGTTTTTCGCAGAAGATAGAATGCACAGATAATTTATTATGGAGCCGGTGTTTGGGATGCTTTAATAGGCTAGAAAGCGGGTTAGGGTGATATCATAAAAAAGAAAGTCAAAAATACAAAAGCATTAAGGTAGCTCATCCACCCCAGCCATTCAGACCTCTGGCTGAAAGTTAAAGTAGTTGTTTCAATGTGGCCAGATTTCACACACATTTTAAAAAGCAGTTCTGGAGTATTTAGTCACCTGTTAATTAAGCCTTAGCATAGGGGAAAAGATTATGCCACAAGGATCCATGTCTCACATTTACATTGGAACACATCATTCAAGGACTTTCCATAAAGTATAAGTAAACAAAAACAGGATATCTAAAAAGCCTCATTTGCATTCATTTTTTAAAACTCTTCATATCAGGGGCGCCTGATATGAATATATAAACATAAGTAGAAATAATTTTTGAAGTACATTTTCAAATATAAGAAAACTTTCATTAGCTCTTGTGGTGAAAAGAATAAGAACACTCAGACCAGGGGCGCCTGGGTGGCACAGCGGTTAAGCGTCTGCCTTCGGCTCAGGGCGTGATCCCGGCGTT